>NC_085989.1:36756165-37056165 GCF_030014385.1 Trichomycterus rosablanca | reverse complement strand
TTTAAAACAAATCCCACATTAAATAAATAAATGAATAATACAAATCGAGTATCCTCACATTAATAAATTTGGCTGGAAAATTCAGAACCTGGCAACCCTGTAGTGACGTCAACCAGACGAGGTGAGTAGCGCCAGTGCCTTTTACTGTTTAAAGTGAATTTCGATTCATTATACATGTAAACCGATTTGAATCGTTACACATGTGAATCGATTATTAACTGTCTTGTGGTAGATATTTATACAACAACTTTGTTTATTAAGGTGGCGGTGTTGGTGGTTTACATTTACATTTTCTGTGGAAAAGTGGAAGCTTTTATTCAAAGCGAGTAACAGTAGTGATGGTATACAATCTAAGCAATTGAGGGTAAAGGGCCCAACAGTGGCAACCTGACAGTGGTGGGGCTTGAACCAGCAACCTTCTGATTACTGACCCAGTACCTTAACCACTAGGATACAGCTGGTAATGTAAAGATCTGTCATTTCACTTTGTGGCATGCCTCCTACTTTCCTGTCTGTATTTGTGTATTAGTCTGTTTGACTAGAGCTGGCAACTGCTCTGTGCCTATATAGTTAGAAATTAAGGTTGTACTGCACTCATTACAAATAACATGGAGCATATGTAATTTGTAATGAGTGCCAAGATTGGGTAGAAAACCAAAACCATCCCCTTATGGTAAACTGGACTTTTTTCACCACAACAGGTCATTCATACATTTAAAGCTGTTGAAACATTGGTGTCACTGTTCATAATTAAGCAAGCTTCATATTGGTTTAGTCCACCACTGCTGAGATCTCATGTTTGACTCCTGAGTGGTACTATCTTCCTTGCTGGTAAGGCATATAATGATGTGGCCGGTGACCATCCGTATGCCGGGGCTAGCGTGGCGGTGGTGCAAGCAGCAAGAAAAGTGCAATGGGGAATTGACAATGATTGAGAGAAAAATCAGGGAAAATGTCTGCTTTTAAAACAACAAAAACACTTAATTTAATACTCTAATACCTTCTTATTCTTCTTAAACAACAGAAGAAGAAAAAGCAACAAACTCCAAGACAGCGTGTGTCTGAAGTGCAGAGCGAGAGGAGGAACCCGAGCCGAAAGGCCAGACCCCCTGAGCATTTCGGTCTGGAGCAGGAGCCAGTTAATGCCTCTCAACCAAGAAAGAGTGTGGAAATAGACCTAAATAAACTGCTGGAGGTAATCACTCATACTTTTATGCACTGTTTTAGAAGTCTGTCAGTATTCCTTATTATTTCCTTTATTTCAAAGTTTAATGCCCTCCACACAGGTTGATGAGGACTTGCGAGGAAACATGCACTCTCCAAAAAGGAAGTACAGAAAGCGCAGTTCTGTGCGAATGCCTGAGGACATTATAGAGGAGGAGCTGGACAATGTGGCTGACCGTGCTAAAGACAAAATTCTGGATAAAGAAAATGTGAGTTTGGATGAGGATGCTCATGTTACTATGTAATACAGACAGTAGAAATGATTTGTACACCATGTATTAGTTTAACATGGGATGGTCTTTGCTTGGGTAATTTTGATTTATTCGAATGTCCACAATTATCTTATTATAAAACACATCCAGGCTAAATGTCCTAAATATAAGAAAGACAGACAAAGACTACATGTGGCTAAAACAACGAGTCCTTCTCAAGAGAATACAAAAACAATGATCAGATTTCTTACTTATATAAGATGTACAGTGGGGCCAAAAAGTATTTAGTCAGCCACTGATTGTGCAAGTTCTCCTACTTAGAAAGATGAGAGAGGTCTGTAATTTTCATCATAGGTACACTTCAACTATGAGAGACAAAATGAGGGAAAAAAATCCAGGAAATCACATTGTAGGATTTTTAAAGAATTTATTTGTAAATTATGGTGGAAAATAAGTATTTGGTCAATAACAAAAGTTCAACTCAATACTTTGTAACATAACGTTTGTTGGCAATGACCGAGGTCAAACGTTTCCTGTAAGTCTTCACCAGGTTTGCACACACTGTAGCTGGTATTTTGGCCCATTCCTCCATGCAGATCTCCTCTAGAGCAGTGATGTTTTGGGGCTGTCGCTGGGCAACACGGACTCCACAAATTTTCTATGGGGTTGAGGTCTGGAGACTGGCTAGGCCACTCTAGGACCTTGAAATGCTTTTTACGGAGCCACTCCTTCGTTGCCCGAGCGGTGTGTTTGGGATCATTGTCATGCTGCAAGACCCAGCCACGTTCCATCTTCAATGCTCTCACTGATGGAAGGAGGTTTTGGCTTAAAATCTCACGATACATGGTCCCGTTCATTCTTCCCTTAACACGGATCAGTCGTCCTGTCCCCTTTGCAGAAAAACAGCCCCAAAGCATGATGTTTCCACCCCCATGCTTCACAGTAGGTATGGTGTTCTTGGGATGCAACTCGGTATTCTTCTTCCTCCAAACACGACGAGTTGAGTTTTTACCAAAAAGTTCCATTTTGGTTTCATCTGACCACATGATATTCTCCCAATCCTCTTCTGGATCATCCATATGCTCTCTGGCAAACTTCAGATGGGCCTGGACATGTACTGGCTTAAGCAGGGGGACACGCCTGGCACGGCAGGATTTGAGTCCCTCTCGGCGTAGTGTGTTACTGATGGTAGCCTTTGTTACTTTGGTCCCAGCTCTCTGCAGGTCATTCATCAAGTCCCTCCGTGTAGTTCTGGGATTTTTGCTCACCGTTCTCATGATCATTTTGACCCCAAGGGAGATTATCAATGGTCTTGTATGTCTTCCATTTTCTTACAATTGCTCCCACAGTTGATTTATTCACACCAACCTGCTTGCCTATTGTAGATTCACTCTTCCCAGCCTGGTGCAGGTCTACAATTTTCTTCCTGGTGTCCTTCGACAGCTCTTTGGTCTTGTCCATGGTTGAGTTTGGAGTCTGACTGTTTGAGGCTGTGGACAAGTGTCTTTTATACAGATAACGAGGTCAAACCGGTGCCATTAATACAGGTAACGAGTGGAGGACAGAAGAGCTTCTTAAAGAAGAAGTTACAGGTCTGTGAGAGCCAGAAATCTTGCTTGTTTGTTATTGACCAAATACTTATTTTCCACCATAATTTACAAATAAATTCTTTAAAAATCCTACAATGTAATTTCCTGGATTTTTTTTTCTCATTTTGTCTCTCATAGTTGAAGTGTACCTATGATGAAAATTACAGACCTCTCTCATCTTTCTAAGTAGAAGAACCTGCACAATCAGTGGCTGACTAAATACTTTTTGGCCCCACTGTATATACTGTACTTGTGTGTACAAGTGCAGTATAACAAAATTCTTTTTCCACGTATTCAATCTTGTTTTGGAAGCTGGGGTCAGTGCGCAGGGTCAGACATTGTACGGTGCCCCTGAAGCACACCTGGTTAAGGGCCTTGCTCAGGGGCCCAACAATGGCTGCATAGCAGAATTTGGATTTAAACCGACAGTCTTCTGATTTATAGCCCAAAGCTCTACCCATTAGGCTACTACTGTGCTACTACTACGATATAAGACTGATAGACCCGGAACCACATGTAAAAATACAGTATCTGAGCACTGTGAATGTGAAAAATGTAAAAAATTGACGTTTTTTAGCAGCTTTTATCCAGAGTGACTGAATACAATCCAAGCAATTAAGGCTCAATGGCCCAGTGGTGGCAAAGTGTCATTAGTATTTAATTTTTTTCTTTACATACATGAATAGTGTCAAGTCAAGGTTTTTTCAAAAGAGTCTTTGCCTGTACTTGTAAGATATTTCAGTTCTGTTCTTTTACTGTGATTGAAGCTTTTTAGCTCAAAAAATGGTTTATTTATATTTATAGGGATGTAACGATACACTTTACCCACGATGCGAGGCGATTCACAATACTGGGTTCACGATACGATTGTTTCCCGAATTATTATTATTATTATTTTTTTTTTTTTTTTTATTTAAACAAAATGATATTGAACACAAATTATGACAAAGTTTCCCTTTGTTATTTCTCTTAATAAATAAAATACTTTATTTGTGCTTATTTTTTTATTCATCTAAATAATGAATGAATAGACCTGGGACCACATGTAAAAATACAGTATCTAAGCACTGTGTATGTGAAATAAATGTAAAAAATTTATGTTTTTTAGCAGCTTTTATCCAGAGTGACTGAATACAATCCAAGCATTTAAATTTTTTCTTTACATACATGAATAATGTGTGTTTATGATGTAAAAAGTACAATTGTAACGAATGTAAATTTGGCCATTTTTTGTTTGTGCTTTGTTTTTATGCTGCTGATCCACCCCAGATAGAATGACAATCCACCCTTTGCACAACACGCTCACACACAGCAATTTAGTCCACTGCTAGTTTTTGAAACTTGTAACAACAAGAATATGTGAAATTCCTCATAGAGAGTGATTAAAGTCTAGGTTTTCACTCTGCTGCAAATACAAAACATAATTATGGTTTACTCTAGACAGAGTGATGTTTCATAAATAAGGATATTTACTGATAAATCTGTGTTCTCTAATTATTATGTGTTTTATTTCTTATAAGAGTTTAATGACCGTGGATAATCATGGCAGTGGCTGCATGGTGCTTTTGTTGAGCTGAAAAATAAGATGCAGATTTTTGGCAGGACAGTAATAGGATTATTAATGGCTTACTGTGGGTGGTCATTTTTTCTGTTGGTAAACATAGGATGCACTCCATGCATGTCCACATTGTTCCAAAGCCTCATTTTATTTCCCAAGCAAAATAAGGATGATGTGTTCAGGGGATGTTGACAGTTAAAGATTATGGCAGGTAGTTAAATTCATTGTTAAGCTGTGCCAATATTGCTGTGTAATATTTCGAAACATTGCATTATTACACTACTGTTCATGTTAATTATTAAACTGCCATCACTCTAGTGGTATTTCCTATTTTGTGTATGATAGTCCACCTAACTTTTTGTAATTTTGACCTAAAGTGTAAGCAGTACCCCTGGTTTCAGCTCTGTGCTGTCCATAAAGACTATAGTTTAGTTTTAAAATGTGTTTTTAAACCTTTTAAACTCCCTTCATACGACATACATCTGTCATGTCAATGGCCGTAGAAATGTTACCCTTAGGGAACAAGAGAAATGGAAAATCTTTTCACACATTTTGACTTTCAATTGACTAACATTAGAATGTTGTTTTCTTCAGGGCAGTACATGTCACCAGTGCAGACAGAAGACTCTAGACACCAAGACAGAGTGCAGGAACCCATACTGTCAGGGGGTCAAAGGGCAGTTCTGTGGACCCTGCTTACGTAACCGCTATGGAGAGGACGTCCGTACGGCCCTACTAGACCCTGTAAGTATTCTTTCCTGTTCATCTGCATGTTTCTTTGGGTTAGTCAGGTATTTATGAAGCACAACATTTAACAGTAAGGGGGCACCAGCTTTCTTAAAGTATAGTGTTTCTATTAAACATTTCATAGTAGTGGTAGAAATGATGTCTATTAAAGAAGCAATTACTATTAATTTATATGGGAAAAAAATCTATGAGTTCCCAGACCAATTTACAAGTGCACAGCCCTCTTCAGGTCACCCCACAAATTATAAATTGGATTCAGGTCAGGGCTCTAATTAGGCCATTCCAAAACTTTGCTCTTCTGGTGAAGCCATTTCTTGTTGGTGTGGAGGTATGCTTTGGTTCAGTGTTGTTCTATAAGGTTGAATTCCTCTTCATCTTCAGCTTTTTAGCAGAAGCCTGCAGGTTATGTGCCAAAATTGACTGATATTTGAAACTGTTTATAATTCATTTCACTTTGACGAAAGCCCCAGTTCTAGCTGAAGAACAACAACCACAAAGCATAATGCTGCCGCCACCACCATGCTTCACTGTGGGTATGGAGTTCTTTTGGTGATGCATAGTGTTTTTTGCGCTAAACATACTTGTAGTTAAGTTTAACCTTAGTCTCATCAGACCATAACACATTTTCCCACATTCTTTTGGCAGATTTGATGAAGGTTTTTGCAAAATATAGTTGGGCTTGGATTTTTTTCAATGCCACATTTGAAGAATCTGGTAAATTGTTGGCACATGTAGTACACAGCGAGTACTTGCCAGAAATTCCTGCAGCTCATTTAATGATGCTGTAACCCTCTTGGCAGCCTCCCGGAGCATTTTTCTACTTGTGTGTGAATTGAAAGTGGATATATCCACTGGTACTACATTAATATGTACACAATAATATTATAAATATAATATGATATTTAGTTTTATTTATCTTGAGCTTCTTCTCCTAGCTCAATTAGTGAGCCGTGGTTTCATCAGAGTAGTACACACAGTGAGTGAGTGATCATGGGTGCAAGAACTAAAATGTATTCAGGCCACAATGCAGGACAGACACAGAGGTGTAGCAGGATTTCTAAAAAATAAATACGCACATAATTATCAACACATAAAAACGTGTTTAAATCCTTTGATATTTTAAGAATGCATTAACTGATTTATTTACCCTAATGGGGGTGTGTTTTGTTTCGTGTGTTTAGACATGGGAGTGTCCTCTCTGTCGGGGAATTTGCAACTGCAGCCTGTGTCGCAAACGAGACGGACGATGTGCTACCGGTGCCCTTACCCACCTAGCCAAACATTACGGCTTTGACAGTGTAAAGGAATACTTGGAGAGGTATGTCCACTTTATTCTTATCTCGTTCTCATGCTTTGTAAAATTGAAGGTCAGATTAGTGGTCAAAAATGAAAGTGGTTCTACTACTGGCAGACTGGGTGCCTACACAAACACTGGTTTGCAGGGGGTGTGCCAAAGGGGATATAACTGATGCAGTTGTGACCTCTGCTGTCTGGTTTATGGCAAAAGTACACAAAGCTAATCCACATATGAACTCGCCTCGTGCAGGTGAAAAGATGCAGTCGGCTACTGCACACGTGTCAGAGGGAGCGTGTGTTAGTCACGGCTCTCCTCAGTCAGGAGTGGAGATCAGCATCAGTAGAGGGGGAAGCATAATGCAATCTGGCAATTGGATACGACGAGTTTGGTAGGAAAATTGGGGAAAAAAAATTAAGTGTTTTTTCTATAATGTCAGGCCACAAAATATGCGGTGGTCTGTTAGCCTCAAAGTGAGTCTTTAAGTTTGGTGTGTAATGCTTGTGAATTGAAATAAGGAATTATAAGGTATTATGAAATATAAACCACCACTTTTTTTTTACCTTAAATACAAATAATTATTGTTTGTAGTATTGCACTAAAGTGGCAAGGCTTCTATCTTCTAATGTGACATGTGTAACACAATCTCCTACATCAATCAGAGTAAAACTTGGTATTCTAGTTCTACCTGTGATCTAATCATCTTGAATAAGTACACAACGTGACCATGGCTAGTCAAAATCGTACTGCTCGTCACTCAGGTGATGCAGCGGTAAAACATGCTAGCACACCAGAGCTGGGATTTCGAATACATTGTATCGAGTCTCAGCTCTGCCATCTGGCTGGGCTGGGCGGCTACATGAACAACAATTGGCTGTTGTTCATAGGGTGGGACAAGCCGGACCAGGGTTCCTCATAACTGGTGCAATTACGACCTCTGCTGGCCGATTGATGGCGCCTGCACAGAGTTGAGGAATAATGCTGATCAGGGAGTGGCTCTCCGTGCACAAGGCTGATTTGTATATGAACTTACCTTGTGCAGGTGAAAAGATGCAGTCGGTACTGCGAAGCTTCTCAGTCAGCAGTGGAGGGATGTATCGGTAGAGGTGAAGCGTAACACAATCAGGGTAAATGGATACGACTAAATTAGGGGAAAAATCAGAGAAAAAGAGAAAAAAAAATCTACTTATCTTCTGAAAGAAAAGAAACCAAAAATTTTTGTTTGCATTATGAATCTTTTGTAATCAGTCTTTCTCCAGTCTAACTGAACTTGTAGCCATATGCCTGCATGACTTTTTGGCTACTTCAGCCATTTATATGCAGAACAAAACCTGGGACTGTAAACATGCCTTAGTTCACATGTAGTATATTGCATGTTAAATGTTACTGATCATTAATGTATAATCATGCTTTTGTCTTTTACAGTCTACAGAAGAATCTAGATTTAAGTCCGGTTTGTGAGTAGAGGAACTGATCACATGATGTCATTCTCAAGAGCGATAAGATAAAAGCCCCCCTATTTTTGTGTTACATGTTGTTTCAAACATTTATCACACTTGCTCTGTATTTTAATTTGCACATATATTTGTTGATTTTATATGACAGTCTACAGATAAACAACAGATCAATATCTATGTATATTTTACTAATTACAAAGCTGATCTGAGCTGATCTTTTATCGATTCACCTTAAATTTTCAGCTAAGTGTGCATTGCTTACTAGGCAGAATACCTAGACATATGATTTGCGCAAATCAATATATACAGATTTAAGTCTAACAAGACCACATATTTGTCTGACTGAAACTTTGAAGTCTTTTTGATTTGAGCTTCAAAGGATTTTAAGATTGGTTCATGTTTTACTATGTTTAAACTGATTGCAGCCCTATTTAGATAGGATTATACACATTGTACACAGGGACCTGAAGTATCCCATGCTTTGCTCGCCATTGCATTTTTGTCTGTGTTGCCATGTTTGTTTTTTTCAACCTTCCCAACAAAATTAGCTGGATTGAAATGTCTGACATTTTAATGCACATTTTGTCATGCTGAGCTCTATGAAGACTCACTTCACTGAGTCACTTTGCATGGCTTTTTGATCTTCAATTGCTGCTCAACCATTTGATAAACTCAGTTGTATTCCTGTCAAATGCAGCCTATTAAAACGCGTTTTTAAAATTCAAAAACTAAACTAATTTGAATAGGGTTTTAGAAGCAAAACTCATTTTGCTACAGTGGTTTAGCACCAAGATCAACCCTTACCATTTTTTAGCACTTTTTGTTTTAAGCAGTGACACTGGATTTGAAGTGCCTTTTAACAGCACATTTAAATAATTTTAGCTGATTGATAAATAGGTTTAGGTTAGGTTGATAAAGTATATATTTTTTCCTTAACGATCAACATAGAGGGAATAGACTGAACAGATATTTGTACTGTATTTCTCATTTGTACTGTAATATGTAAAATTTAGCAACAACCTTTTTGTTTCCTTTATATCTAAAATATTCATTATGAAGCATCACTTTTACTTTGCATCCAAATCTGCATGTTTGCTCTTACATTACTTGTTTTGTAAAATTATAGTTGTGCTTTTAATAAATACCATTATCACATTATTGTCTGGAATATCATTTACTGTTCATGTATGAATAAGTAGACTTTCACAGGGCATTGCACTATGGTGAACTAATTAAAATATTTACACTGATCAGCCATAACATTAAAACCACCTCCTTCTTTCTACAGACACTGTTCATTTTATCAGCTACACTTACTATATAGGATAACTTTGTAGTTCTACAATTACTGACTGTAGTCCATCTATTTCTGTTAGACCCTGTTCTTCAACGGTCAGGACCCCCACACAACCACCACAGAGCAGGTATTATTTAGGTGGTGGATCATTCTCAGCACTGCAGTGACAATGACATGGTGGTGGTGTTAGTGTGTGTTGTGCTGGATGAGTGGATCAGACACGGCAGTGCTGCTGGAGTTTTTAAATACCGTGTCCACTCACTGTCCACTCTATTAGGCACTCCTACCTAGTTGGTCCACCTTGTAGATGTAAAGTCAGAGACGATCGCTCATCTACTGCTGCTGTTTGAGTTGGTCATCTTCTAGACCTTCATCAGTGGTCACAGGACTCTGCCCATGGGGCACGGTTGGCTGGATATTTTTTTTGGTTAGTGGACTATTCTTAGTCTAGCAGTGACGGTGAGGTGTTTAAAAACTCCAGCAGCGCTGCTGTATCTTATCCACTCATACCAGCACAACACACACTAACACACCACCCCCATGTCAGTGTCACTGCAGTGCTGAGAATGATCCACCACCCAAATAATACCTGCTCTGTAGTGGTCCTGACCCTTGAAAAACAGCATGAAAGGGGGGTAACAAAGCATGCAGAGAAACAGATGGACTTGCCATATGGCAAGTGGAGCTGATAAAATGGACAGTGAGTGTAGAAACAAGGAGGTGGTTTTAATGTTATGGCTGATCAGTGTATTATTTTTTAGGTTTTGCATATGTAAATCACATTCATCATTTTGAAGTCTTAAGGACACTTTTTAAAAATGACATTCAAATAAATGTAAGGTTAGATGCAGCATTGGAGATTAGGGTGGAGGTTGTTTCATATTGTGCTGAAACATCAAAGGGACTTGTAGCCAAAACACCTAACTTAATAATTACGAAGGATGTCCAGATACTTTTGGCCATGTAGTGCATATACACAGCGTGTGTATATTAGAGTCAGGTGCATCCTGTTTGCTTTAATTGTCTCTGCTCTTGGGTCTTGTTTACGTGATATTTAAAAATGGCATTGTGAGATCGACTGTAGGTTGCAGCATTGGCAGTATGCAAACCTTACATTTACATTTCTGGCATTTAGCAAATGCTATTATCCTAAGTGGCTTACAGTTATGACTTAATACAATTTAAGGGTTAAAAGCCTTACTCAGGGGCCCAACAGTAGGAGCTTGGTGGGGGTGGGCTTGAACCCACAACTTTCTGATTACTAGTCAAGCACATGAACTGTTGAGCTACCACTGCCCTAGCACCTTACAACTGTGACAATACAATGTGAGCTATTGAGGGTTAAGGGCCTTGCTCAAGTTGGCCAACAGTGGCAGATTGAACTAGTGACTTTCTGATTGCTACTTACTGCCCTTAAGCTCTCACTATCCTTCACCCTTACCTATGGTCAAGTGGTCGAAATGAGGTTTCTCTGGCAAGTTGTTGGGCATACTCTCTGTAATTGGTGAGAAGCTCGGAGTAGAACCACTGCCTCTTCGATAAGGATACCCCCTGGATGCCTACTGTTGGAAGTATATAGAGCAAATTCTATTTATCATCAAACCAAAACCTCAAAGTAACATATCACATTAATACCCACAGTGAATATGGCATACAAAAGCTGACAAATCAATGAATTGTACTTTCTACTATGGGTGGCATGGTGGCTAAGTGGGTAGCACTGTCGCCTCACAGCAAGAAGGTCCTGGGTTCAATCCCCTGGTTGGGCGGTCCAGGTCCTTTTTGTGTGGAGTTTGCATGTTCTCCCCGTGTCTGCGTGGGTTTACTCCAGGTGCTTCGGTTTCCTCCCACAGTCCAAAGACATGCAAGTGAGGTTAACTGGAGATACAAAATTGTCCATGACTGTGTTCGATATAACCTTGTGAACTGATGAATCTTGTGTAATGAGTAACTACCGTTTCTGTCATGAATGTAACCGAAGTGTAAAACATGATAAACAAACAAATCCTAATAAACAAACAAACTACAAAATCCTAAAAGACAAAGCTTTAAGAGCCATCTGGGAATCGAACCCAGGATCTTCTTGCTGTGAGGCGACAGTACTACCCACTAAGTCATTAAACAAAATGACAATCAACGGCAATCAAACAATGTTTTGGAGTAGCTGGGTCAGTCCTGATGAATTCTACTGACATACAGGGTCAGGACCTTAAACACACAGTTCATGCAACAAAGCCCCCCAATGTTGTTTTTAAATTCCTTTTTTTTTAAATGATGCTTTATCCTGGTCAGGGTCACAGAAAACCCAGTTCCACAAGGAAACACTGGGAGCAAAGCAGTGCACCAATCCATTGCAGGGTTTTGGCCATTACCTATCCTTCTCTTATAGCCAATGTCTGTATAGATGCCCAGCCAGCCAGTAGTACCACTGTGATCCAACCCTGAATCTCAGCAGTGGTGTACTAGCATAACATCTGCACATCTGAGGTGGGTTGTACAAATGATAGCAGAGGCCCTGTTATGTATTGGCATCATGTTCGGGGTCTGTGCTGCACTGCGGTCAGTGATTCCAGGGAAGCTGGACCCACCATCACCCTGACCAGGATATAGTTGTGGTAAAAACAAGTAAAGGGAAAATTGTGTCTGCTGAAGGCTGTGTTTGCACCCTGCACTAGGGTCAAAGTCTTTTGTTTAATCAGCCTTATCACACGCAGCAGCCGTGTAGCTTCAGTCCGAATTCACTCAGCACTGCTGACATGTAAACCGCCGGTACAGTAGCATAGATTTGTGGATTTAAAAGCTTTTGTATGTTATATAAAGTACACAGCATCCTGAAGACTGATTTATTCATTTTTAATGAATAGTGTTATGCAGGCAAAAATGACTTTTACCTATTAACATAACACATTTGTACAAAGTTATTTTAAAAATATCAATAGACTGCAGCCTTGTAGGCTATCCAGGACAACAAAAATAGTAAATGTTATGAAGACAAAACAACACTTAGAAAAGGATTTACAAATGAGATGCCACTAGAAAATCTTAATGAAAAACAAAAACGCTCGCCGCACAAAATATTACCAAAACATTTAAATTGTTTGATATTAATAATTTCTTTTTTTCTCTTTAAAACACATTATTACATGAGAGAAGAATTTATAAATTAAAAGTTATGGTTATATTTATAAAAAGATCAGAAATAGAAATAAATCATTGCTATAGCAGAAATAAAACATGCTGCACATAATCTCTGACTCACAGCATACAATACACATCAGTAAGAGCGAATCTGGAAATAAGGATAAATAATAAATTAGCGATCTACTATAGACAGTATGTGGTAACAGAATGGAGCAATAAGGGTTAAATAAAAGAAAGAAAAAAACACATCCATCACAATTTCCACAAATAAAAACACTATCAGATAACATTAAAGAACACCAAACTAACTATACGGGCTTTAATCTGCCAACGAGAAGAAGCAGAAGATGGTCGCAGTTGTAGAAGCAATGTAGAGCAAGTTACCTGAACGACACTGACATTATGAAAATAACATTTGTGTGTCTTATTATTATTATTAAAATCAGGAGAGAAATAACTGTGAAATGAAAATTCATACTGAGAAACCTTTGATCCAGATTAAAAATGACTTGCTAACTGGCCACAGTGTTTACTGTAATATAAAAGAAGTACGTGGTCAGCCATGTGCAACTGTACATGATTTTTTTCTTAGCCGGAGACCCCCGTCTCTTCCCAAAAACCACCCCCACTCACTCATTCATCATGGAGTGGTACTGCACTCTGTGTTAAGGCATTGTAGGACAGTTTATATGACTCTGAGATGCAAAAGACCTCTCCGGCTGTTTATATTTATATACACACGCGTATGTATGTATGTATGTATGCATGTACGTATAAATATATGGACAAAAGTACTGGGACACGCCTCATAATCCTTAAATTTATGTGTATCAGCCATAGCTTGGTTTAAAGAAACTCCAGTGACCCGCACAGAGCCATGACCTCAGCCCCAATCAAACTGGAACGTCAATCAAGTAAGTACCCATCAACATCAGTACCCAGCCACATAAATGCTCTTTTCACTGAATGGGCACAAATTCCAACAGACTTACTCAAAAGTCCTGTGAAAAGCCTTCTAAGAAGAGTGGCTGTTAAAAGATCACACAGAGGTCACTCTATTTTAATACTATCTGTTTTTGAAACAGGATGTCAGGTGTCCGAATACTTTTGGCCATATAGAGTAGTCTACTCTGCCTCATACTAATGTAAACATGTTTTACTAGGATTGTCTTTATAGTATTGCTTTCATTTCACACACAAGCAAATATTAGGAAGCCAATTTGTTTTTTTTGCCTCCACCTTTTTTCCCTTTTATCCCAATGCCTACCATCTACTCATAGGAATGTATTACTTTATAAACATCTTACATCTTATGTGCTTTAAATTCCTTTTGTATGTATTGTGTTTTACCATTATTGATTTTTTTTTAGATCAGTGTAAATGTAAGAATATCACACTGAACAGTCTGCAGGTTGGAGAACACAAAGAGAGGTCGGTGCCACTATAAAACATCCCACATAAAGGCAAATGCTTCTTATATTTCTCATTATGACCTAAAAAATATTTCTTTTTTCAAAGAACCCTTAATGAACAAAATGCCAATACACTGTGCTAATGAAAAATCTGTCAAACTAGATATTATCGACTTCTGCATTGTTTTATAAGTATTTTTTGTTTCAACTGAGCATATAAGGCTCTCTGTAAGAATCCGCCACTGGCTATATGTGTCTGAGGAGGCGTGTGAGCCAGCAAGGTCAGTGTGCAGCAGACAAATGGCACCAAAGTGCACAGAAGGAGCAATCCAAAGAATAAAAGGTTATAATCTTATAATGAGAAATAAAAAATATTTTTGCCTGCATTTATGTTTTCTCTTGCTAGGATATCATCTCTGCTGTGTGAAGAACAGGAATGGTACAGGAGTGGTGTAGTCCAGTCCGAAATAGTAAGTTTTTTGCAGCTATTCGTTACTCCTAACTTCTAACTTGTTTACAGCTCTATAAAAGTGAGTATTTAGTTAATGTGTTTAAGGCCTTGACTACACCACTGATCCAACATATTTAAACTGAGCAGTTCAGATCAACACTCATTATCCCTGCCTGCTTTCAAAACCCACCCAGCACCAACCTGCTCACTGCTTTTGCCTTGTCTATCCTCCTCTCCAATCGTAATATAATTAATAATCAAGCCATAATTCATCTGTAGAAGATATACAATTGTGCATAGAGACAATTTAATCCTAAAGAAAGACGCTTCATAATGGATTTTCGTACTTTTGTCCTTGTGCTGCTGTAAGACATACAGACATCCTTCTCGTTACCAATAGCATTACTGTATGCCTTTAAAAACCAATTAAATTCATACCTCTTTACATTATTTTCTATTATAATATTTCATAGTTTACACTTTCATAAGAAATCAAATACACTCCGAGAGCTGTCCATTTTCATAAAAAAAATCAAAAACACAAACAAGGGAACAGAACTAAAAGCCAATATATAACTAAAAGCCAATATATAACTAAAAGCCAATATATAACATGGTGCTTTCAGCAGATTAGTCAAAGCCGAAGCTACTCGAACTCCTCCCCTAGGTTATTAGACGTCGTCGGCGTGTCCGGGTTTGAATCCTGGGAGATGGAGGCCACGGTGACGATTCTCGGCGAGCCCAGCGCCTCCTCCACCTCGTCCTCCATGTCTTCTGTGGTGAGGATGGCCAGTGCCGCACCTCCTTTTTTGCCCTGGTGGGTTTTAATGTGCTTTGACAGGTGGTCGCTCCTCATAAAACGTTTGGAACATTCTGGACACTCGAACTTCTTCTCACCTGTACAACACAAAAACACAGAACAGCCATTCAGAGTGTGTGCAAAGCTTTCTTTCCTTCCAATCCCCAAAAACAATCTAAACAGGGTTGAGTTGGCAGGCTGCAGAGTGTGATGACAGTAGAGAGTTAGGGTTTAGTAATGCAGCAGTTTCCACGGTCCAGTCTGGTGCAGTGACAGCTGTAATGATGCCACTTATGGCATCATTATTAATAGCATGGCTTCTGACTGACCGGATTTTCTACCTGTAGGAGCGCTATCGATGACTCATGAAACTCTGTTCACAAGAGAGGACCTATAACCCATTCTGTATTAAAGAGTATAGGTAACTGCACCAATAGTGCCGGGCGGTACGGTGGCTAAGTGGGTAGCACTGTCGCCTCACAGCAAGCAGGTCCTTGGTTTGATCCCCAGGTGGGGTGGTCCGGGCCCTTTCTGTGTCTGGATCCTTTATGTGTGGAGTTTGCATGTTTTCCTCGTGTCTGCATGGGTTTCCTCCGGGTGCTCCGATTTCCTCCCACAGTCCAAAGACATGCAAGTGAGGTGAAATGGAGATACTAAATTGTCCAAGACTGTGTTCGATATAACCTTGTGAACTGAGGAATCTTGTGTAACGACTAACCAAAGTGTAAAACATGACGTTAAAATCCTAATAAACAAACGAACAGCACCAAAACTGCCACTCAAGTGCAGTGTTGTACTGACAAAAGAAAGAACCAAGCTCAGGTGGTGCAGTGGTAAAACACACTAGCACATCAGAGTTGACATCTCAAACTCATTGCATCTCAGCTCTACTACCAGCATGCTGGCACCTACGCAAACAATGATTGGATTGTTCACAGGGAGGGTGTCGGAAAGGATTCCTCATAACTGATGCAATTTTAACCTCTGCTGGCTGAGCAATGACATCTGCACAGAGACAGTGTATAAGGGGATCAGGGTGTGTCTCTCAGAGTGCGTAAAGCTGATCCACATATGAACTCGCCTTGTGCAGGTGACAAAAGATGCAGTCGGCTACTGCACACATGTTGGAGGAGGTGTGTGTCAGTTACGAATCTCCTCAGTCAGAGTGGAAGTCAGCAGCAGTAGAGGGGAAGCGTAATGGGATAGGGTATTTGGATATGACTTGATTGGGAGGAAAATTGGGAGGAAAATTGGGATGGGGGGTGCACAGCTTCCCCGTTTATGATTTTAATGCGTAATAGTTCCATCATTAATTATTTAAATAATATAAATACATTACATTTTCCTGTTTGAGCTACAAGTGCAGCTGGGACTATGATTGTGCATTAAGTGGGTAGGGATGGCTGTTCATCTGTAGCCCTTAGAGAGTAAAATTAAGCATCAGCTGATAGAAACTAATTCAAAACATGTTTTTAACTGGCCGCTCCTCAAACAGGTGTAAAGCCTCTTTGTGCTTACCAGCAACGGATTCTTACAGAGAGCCTCAGCATGTGTGACTCCATTATATTTACATATTTATATCTTGTTTGTGAGTGTGTTGTGCTGTCTTGTGCCATGTGTTTTTGAGAGTCACGCTCCACTGAGCAGGATAAATCAATTGATAAAGGAAGGAATTGCTTTGTTAATATCCCAAATGGGATCCTGGTTCAAATCCCCGTGGTGCTTTTGGCTGGCCGGGTGTCTACACAGACGTGATTGGCTATGTCTGAAAAGATGGCTGAAGCCCTGTGATGGATTAGTGCCCTATGTGGGGTATTCCTGCCTTGCACCCACTGAATCTGGACCCGCCGTGACCCTGTCCAGGATAAAGCAACGAATTTGATTATTATCCCAAATGCTGAAAAACTGCAGCAGTTGTCTGTTGCTATAAAAATGGGCATAATACAATACAGTTATCACTGGTAAACCAAGCAGAATGGTGATGCAGCAGGGAGTGTGGGTGCTGCACAGCTCCAGGGCCCTTGGTGGTGTGGCTGCTGCATAAATCTAGGTTTAGTCTTTGCCTCAGGTCACTGTATGTGAAAAGCTTGGTGTACTGGCGACTTGAAATTGCCCTAAGGGGTAAATGAGTAAGTGATTATTTATTTATTTATTAGGATTTTAACGTCATGTTTTACACACTTTGGTTACATTCATGACAGGAACGGTAGTTACTCATTACACAAGATTTATCAGTTAAAGTTTAATGTCAAACACATTCATGGGCAATTTTGTATCTCCAATTCACCTCACTTGCATGTCTTTGGACTGTGGGAGGAAACCAGAGCACCCGGAGGAAACCCACACAGACACGGGGAGAACATGCAAACTCCACACAGAATAGACCCGAACCTCTCCACCTGGGAATCAAACCCAAGACCTTCTTACTGTGAGGCGGCAGTGCTAGTAAGTAAATGTTAAGTGTTTTGTGTCTGTACAAAGTGTTTTCCCAACTTGCACTCTGGTTACTGAAAATGATGAATTTTATAAATCGGTGAGCCGTTTTTATTTTGGAAGGGGGTTTGTGTATTTACCTGTGTGTGTCCTGCGGTGCCGCTGTAGCTCGTCACTTCTTGTAAAGCGCTTGCCACAGAAGATCCAGTTGCAGACGAAGGGTCTCTCTCCGGTGTGCCAGCGCAGGTGAGCTCTTAGGTGCGACGTCTTTCCGTAGACTTTCCCGCAGCCCTCCATGTGACACACGTGCTGCTTCTTTTTCGAAGGATCAGTGTTGTTTCTGTTAAGAAAATGAAAACCTTATTTCACAATTACCAACATTTTAAAGCAATATAAAATGAAAGAGCATATTATTTAGGAATCACAGATTTATGTTAATTCGTCATTTCACCACAATATTCAGTTATGATGCTTGGTTGACTATTTTAGGTGGTTTCTACGATGGATAGCAGTTAGCTTGGGCACTTGTGACTATGCAGCCTCATACCAAGAGAGGTCTGATGTGTTGTGACACATTCATCTTGTTGCCAGTATTACAATGATCTGGGCACCCAACCTGTTGGCGGTTCATGGCTTGTCTTCTCTTGGACCACTGTTGGTTTGTACTTACCATGGCAGCTTGTGGGGGTCCCTTGCTGTTTTAGAGACACTTCAACCCAGTCATCTGGCCATAATGATCTAGCCCTTATCAAAGTCACTCAGGTCTTTATGTCTGCCAATAACACATGTACTATGTGTAACAACCATCAACCCAACATTTATTATATCTCTATAAATGATCCCTGTATGTTAGCAAATGTGCCATTTTTTGAGAAAAGGAAGAGTTTAAATGTTTTGGCTTATCAGTATAAATACTTTTCCTTCATTTTCGCTTGGGTGGCTCAGTGCTCTAATGCACGAACTCACCACTAGCCGGGTACCTACACAGACACGACAAGGATTCTTCATCACTGCTGCAATTAAGGCCTCTGGTGGCTGGTTGAGATGCCTGATCATGGATAGCGTGGCATGACACTGTGCTCTGTGAGACCCTGCCTCTGGCAGGTAAAAAAAGCGGTCAGTGGCAGCACACATATTGGAGGGGTAGTGTGTCTGCTGCTCACCTTGATCAGGTGCAGGGGGCTGCATCAGTAGCAGAAAGTTTGCAATTGTAAGAAATGGAATCCAAGTAGATTAAGGTAAAAAGGTTAAGGATTGAGGTAGATTAAGAAAAAAATGTAAAAATTAATATAAAAATGCATGACTGCACATTGGAAGCGCTCTTAATGTTTTGACTTAGCTGTGTATTAGACACACTATTCTCTCAAAATAAAAACTTTAAAAGGGCTGTGATATTCTAGAGAGACTGTATTACACTCTAGTATGTAAATACATGTAATGTAACAAAGATTTGTCAGTTGAAAGGGGTGGGTGTAGGACAGGGGCATTTTAATCTGCATATTTACCAAATATATGCTACTTTTCAGTGGAATATATTTTCAGTTGGCACCAAATCCCAATTCATCACGTCATGGAATCCACATCCAGCACGGGTCATGCAATTAATAGCTGCGTCCGAAATTGCATACTTCCATACTGAATAGTATGCGAAAGCAGTATCTGAGAGCGGTTAGTATGTCCGAATCCATAGTATACATAAAAAGGTACGCGAGAAGTACCCGGATGACCTACTTTTTGGGCAGCCATGTTTGAGTATGCAAACGATGCACAATTTCGGTCAACTAATGTATCCCATAATTCAATTGGAGCTGCGTAGGCGTTCGAAGCGGAAGAAGAAACTGAGAAACTGAGCGGAAAACAGAGAGTCCTCTGTTTACAAGTGTAAGTAAGATAAACAAAATAAAAATGTTATTATTGCGTACAACCCTAAATAACGTTATGATTAGCGCAAAAAGACGATAAATATCCAAAATTTTGGCGAGAGGGGCTTGTAATGAGCACGTGGTCTGTAACTATGGTGATATTACGTCATCACTTGACGTTGGTAAGATGGCGGACATAGTACGTAGGGGTGTTGCGTGCATACTGCACACTTCTGTACTGAAAGTGCGTACTTCTTTACCGGCCGAGCGGTGTGTACTTCCTCAAATCTAGTATGTACTCTGCAAGTATGCAATTTCGGACGCAGCTAATAACTCTAAATTGAGAACATGACATGATCTTAAAAACCAGCTGCTGATGACTGTAGGGAGCTAAGAAAATGTAATGATGTGGTTGTTTGCAAGACTTTTGTTTCATACTTACAAGCTACTTATTTACTGATGCTATCACCATACTACTGGAAAATGTCATTAAACTAAAACTTTCTAGATACAACTCATAGATGATACTAAAGAACAGGAAACATCTGGTTGTAGAAATTTCCCATTATAGTACTAAAGTGCACGTAAACCTGGTGATCTGACTTGTGGTTATTAAATGATTCTGTATGTGACTTACTCTTACGTTAAGTCATCTCCCTTTCTTACTTAAAACTCAGAATCATAATGAAACCTCCTACTACAGGAAGGAAAAAATGCGCACCTTTCAAAAATCATTTAGTCTCAGTCTGAGTCAGTCACTCACCTGCCTTCTCCGTCCCTGCAGTTCGGGCAGGAGCAGGCGACCCTGCGTAACCTCTTGCTCGGCTGACCCTCCTGCTCCGAAGGGCTCTGCGCCTGTACCAGCTGATCTGGACTTACTGCGTTAAGACTGGCGTTGGTTATGTTGCCCACAGTAACGGTGACTGGAGCCGGTTGAACTTTAACACCATCCTGGCCCTGCTGTTGGCCTGCAGAGGAATTAAAGCACTTTTTAGTAACTCAACCTACTTTTTGCTTTTTCTACAAGAACGTAGGGAATTAAAGTAACACGGTAGCATGGAAGTGAGAAGTGTATTTTAAGTGAGACTTCAAAGTGTGTGCAGGAGGTGTCACAATAAATGTACTACTTTATAAGATTGTGTCACCTGTCTGCATATAATTAAAGCAACTTTATATTATTAAGAGAACAACATTAACAAACATAGGTAAAACACTGATTATATGTAGGGCGGCATGGTGGCGCAGTGGGTAACGCTGAGAATCAGCACTGTGGGCATCTCGCTCTATGAATCAGATCCCCTGCAACACTGAACAGGATGTGGTGGTAAAACAGACAAAGAATGAATGAATAGTTAGATGTAATAGCTACACCAGTAATGCTACATCCTATAAGTCATATTCGGGAACAGACTGTTTGAGGTTTCGGTTTAAAGTTTGCTTTTATAGAATGGCACATTTGCACCTAGAAATACATTAACGAACAGAAAAAGCATAAAGAGCTAAGTACATGTCACCTGCAGTGGCTTATGGCAAAACGGTGATAAAATCAACCTTGTGCTCAAATAACAAAGTGCTATTCAGAGATAAAACCAGTCTGCCACAGGCACTTTTCAAGCATCACAGCTCCAGTGGGTTTCTTTTTTAGAAAATGACAAGTCACTTTATTATGTATACAAAACCTTGCAGAAGGATGTCATCTATAATGTCACTGACACGTCAATATTACTGAAGATTACCATGAAGATCTTCAAAAAGTTTCCACACTTTTATATATGGTTGGAAACGGTGAGGACAGGAGGAGTAGTAATTGGTTGTGTCTGAGAGACTGAGTGACAGCTTATAGTCCGGATTTACACCTTTTTGGACGCTCAAAGAAGGGGGAAAAGATTTTCATGTGATGATGATGTGAAAGCAGCAGTGCATCCGTGGCTACACGCTCAACCAAAGTATTTTTTGCTGATGGCATTAAAAAGTTGGTAAAAATGCATCAGAAGGTGACAGTAAAAAAGTGATGTCATTTGTTTTTGAAGTTTCTAATAAATAGGTTTAAAAAGTGTGGAAACTTTTTGAAGAACTCTCAGACTTCTACTGCCACTACTTTTATTATTGCTACAACTTCTATTGCACTACTACTATCACTGCTTCTATTATAGCTACTACTACTGCAGCTACCACTACTACTTCTGAAAGACAAATTAGTACGCGCCCAGGGTTAGTTTCTATGGAAGTGCTTATTAAAGTGTGGGTCTTTTAATTATCTTTTAAAGACAGCAAGATGGAGGAAGTTGTGGTGATATGCATGTGTATATTACATGTGATTGATGAGGAGCCTAATCAATATCTACCAATAGGAATCAGATGGGTGGGGTTTGTGAGAAGTGTGCTTGAGACTGCTTGTAATGGAAGTTTTGAGAAAAGTTACGTTAATAAAGCTTGCATGTTTAGTTCGCAGTTGTCTCATGTCTAATTGTTTCTGAAAGAACACGACAGTTGCAAGTACTTTGAAAAGCCTTAATGCCTGTCTCCCCTTACACATGGTTCAAAAGGAGCCAGACGTGTGACTCAAAAGTTACGTTGTACAGAAAGGGGTTTAAAGAGTTCACTTAGGTAGAATAAAGCTGGTCCATTTTTAGTTTGTAGGCAAGCATCATTGTTTTAAATTGAATGCGGGCAGCTAACGCAGTAGAGAGGTGATGGAGCAGTGTTTCATTAAAAACCAGAGGGGCCACTGCACTTTTAATCAGTTGCAGACGTCTGACAGTGGACATGAGAAGACCTGCTAGGAGGGAGATGACTTGAAATGACAAAAGACTGGACAGGATTCGGAGTGGCTTGAGAAAGAGAAACAGTGGAATCTTTCTGATGTTTTAGATAAAGAACAGGCATGATCTTGTCAGGCTAGCAACATGAGCCAAGAAGGACAGCTTGCTATCCAGAAATGTTAAAAGAAGCCATGATAGGATATGAATTAACTAAGAGGGGGGTTGTATGGAAAATAGAATAGGACAAAATACAAAAAGCTGTGGGACTCCAGTTAAAAGACTGCACAGAGGGGGTGTGAATGTACTTCTGCTAATAAAACTGTTACTACTACTACTAATATCGCTATTAGTACTTTAAATACCAAAATTACTTCTACAACTACTTCTACCACTAGCACAGCTACTACTACTATTACTGCTACTGCTACTTTTAAAACTACTTATATTGCTACTACTGCTACCACTACGACCACCTCTACTTTCCTATTAGTGTCAGTGTAACCCTTCTAATAATGATTTGCATGTCAGAGGTGATTGACCTAAAACTGTGATCAGTGTCTCCACCTCCCTCTTGCTGGAGGTACTCATATCAATATCTTAAATGAGTAAAGTTAATCATTAGCCTAGTGGGTACAGCTGTGGGTTACCAACTAAAACCTTGTTGGTTTGACTCCTGACGAGTCCTTGAGCAAGGACCTTAACCCTCTCGGCTCCAGGGGTGCTACACACTGGCTAACCCTGCGCTCTGACCCAGCTTCCAAACTATCTGGGATATATGGGAAAATAATTTTATTGTACTGTACATGTGTATCTGCCCTAGACTATTAGTATTTCTCTTTTGATGGTATGCTGGTATGATGGTATACTAATGTTGAATGTGCTTCATTTAATAAAATCAAATAGGTTTACCAAGATTATTACAAAATTGCCTAATAAAATAGCTGATTGTGACTACCTGAGTTGATTGTAATTATTGGTAATGTTTAAAAACCTGGCATCACCAGGTTCACAATTAATGAATATTATCTGTTCCTATAAAAATATATTTTGTAACATTTTCTTTAAAATACTGTATATAATTAATAATAGGTCATTTTTATAAGCAAAATAATCAGGTTTTATGTGTTATATGTAAGGCCCTACCCAAATTACGGCCGTGATATGAGCTTGTTCCATGTAATATCCATGTGTAATTTCCATGTGAAATTTAAAATGTAAGGTTTGTGTTTAGCGTTTTAATGTTTTTCATTTGCAGAGCATTCAGGTGCCTCACGTTTACTGGTTAATTTGCACTATGAGGCATCCTTGTGTAACCAAGAATTTTTAGAGTTTGCTGAGTTTATAAATTAAGAAATAAACTGTACATAGACAAACTATCGGGAGCATAATACTTTACTGGCTTGTTCTTTTGAGGCGCAGCACAGAGACTACAGAGAGATGATCATGTGCGTAAAGAAGCACAGTTTTCAATGGATTTCAAGGACAAAATGCACTTAATACATACATCAAATATTGTCAGCACACTACAGGTAAGTCAAAATGTACAAGATGTCGAAGTCTAAAGCAGCTAAAAACTGCTTAAAAAAGGACTCAGGTAACTGAGTTTGGGAAACTCACAACCAATTCTGTGGATGAAGGGGGGGGGGGGGGGGGGGGGGGAGAAGTATTTTTGTATTTGAGACTGTCGCTGGATGTTCTAGGTTTACAGTCAACCGTTAAGATAGGCTGTGCTGTGTACTGTAGCTTTCATTTATTCTATAAGTCAATTTATGAACAAAATGTGGCACTTTAAATATCAGTGAAATCTGTGATCTTTAAAAATTAAGCACATATGTGAAATTAAGCACATATGCACAAGAAAATTTAGTGGGGCCCTGCTAAATTCACTAATCACTATTTGTGAATAATGCAAGTCCAAACTATATAGCCTAAAAACTGTGGGCACCTGATCATGAGCTTATTGGACATCTCATTCCAAAACTATGGGTATTAATATGGAGCTGCATTTATAACAGTCTCACTCTTCTGGAAGGGCTTTTCATAAATCTTTGGGGTGTATTTGTGGGAAGCTGTGCCCATTTATTTAAAGGAGCTTTTGCTGTGTTGAGTACTGATGTTGGATGCGAAAGCCTGGCTTGCAAATGATGCTCTAATTCATCTTCAAAGATCATGAATCAATTTAAAATAGGTACAACTCCTTACAATGTACTAGCCTAGAGTGCAAGAATCCATCATTTAAATTTCAGCATGTATACCGACCAATATGTCACGTTCTTACCTTGCACTCCAGTGATGGTAAGTGGCATCCCCTGCACTTGCATCCCTTGTACCCCAGCAGCACCCAGACCTGCTATGTTGACAGTCTGCATGCCTGTTCCTGATGTAAGCTGGGCTGTGTTAAGGGTGATGGGTGTCCCTCCAATTGCAAGAGGTGCAATCTGTGTGAATGCACCACCACTCTGGCTGGAGGCCACCGGAGCCAGGGTGAGTTGCTGAGCCACTCCGGAATTCTGTACCTGCACCGTCTGCCAACTAATCTGACCAGAGGGTGTAAGGGTGGGCGTCCGGATCAAGACCTGTGCTGGGTTCTGAAAGGCCTGCAGCTGGACGTTTTGCTGGAGCGGCTGAAGCGTCTGAGCTTGTTGAAGCTGGATGGCACTCTGGACCAGCTGCTGCTGCTGTTGTTGGGGTTGCTGTGCTGCCTGTTGCTGCTGCTGGGGTTGGATTTGGAACTGCTGAAGCACTGGATGACTGACAATGTGGAACTGCTGCACTTGGGCCTGCTGCTCAGCGGCTGTTGCTTGTAGCCCGTTGGATTGAGTGGTAATCTGGTTTTCGAATTCACTTGACTGGGGTCTGATGTCTCTATCTGCTGCCACAGAGACTGAAGTTAATGCTGTGGCATCTGCAGACACAGAGTCTCCACCTACTGATATGGTTGTGCTAGTGGTCCCACATGTAGACTCCACACTGGTCACGGGGGTCGAGATGAACTGGTTGCCGTTTGCCAAGTTTGGGTCATTTGTCTGCACTAGTTGCACCGATCCCGCACCATGAGCCACATTATTAATGATGGGCAGGGCCAGGGTGACACCACCAATGTTTATGGGTATTGTAGTGACCAAAGGGGCCTGTGAGCCCTGAATAGTTTGCAGTTGAAGTGGAAATGAAGGGCGAATCTGCAGCGGAATTGCCTGATTGGTGACGTTCTGAGAGACAACATTGGCTGTGGTGGCTCTTGGAGTAGTGGCAAGTATGGCTTGATTGTTAGCAGCTGTAATGAGCTGAATCTGCTCAGGCTGAATATTGAACGTTGTAGGGTTGCTTGGGTTTATCTGGATCTGCTGCCCGTCTGCAGTCTGTAATTGCGGAATCACCTGATACTGGATCCCTCCTGTAGCGTTCGGCATGTTCTGCACCTGGATGATCTGAAACTGCTGCTGCTGTTGCTGCTGCAAGATGGATGCATTGTTTGCGCCGGCTAGTTTCACCTTTCGTCCCGGAGTGCCGTCGATGGGTACCATGTTGGTGCCTGTTGCCACTGTGGCTACGGCGGGAGTCTGGGTGTTGTCCTTGGTAACAGCGGTGGCGGCAGGTGAGGCGGCAATGATCTGCCAGCCGTTACCTGTGAACTGGGCAGGGAGCAGCTCCAGCTGCTGAGGTGCATTCTGAAGCTGTAGCAAACCTTGGCTGGGGTCGATGATAATCTGCTGGGGCACGCCAGCCTGGCCTTCTCCGCCCACACCTCCTATTTTACTGCATGTGGCTGCAAGCAGAGCAAGAGGAGACGGTTGTGCATCCTGTTCTTGCACGCACACCCACGCACACACAAAGAGAAGAAAAGCAGAGTGTCAGCTGATGTGGGTGGGATTACAGGAAGAGTGGGTGGGTTTGAGTAAACCACAATTTCTCTATTTCAACATGCTTGCTGCTTTGAAACTGGGGCGCAGTCTTTGTAAACTAACAACCAAAAAATGTAATCATAGCATTGTATTATAGCTACCGCATTGTATTTACTAGGGCTGCAACAAATTCATACTTTAGTATTTGATTAACCTGTTTGTCATTTATTTAAGTAATTAATGCAGTGTCGGAGAGGAGGATGCTGTCTAAGCTGCAGGTTATTATGAACAATGGCTCCCACCCACTTTATGACACGGTGATGAGACAAAGGAGCACATTCAGTGCAAGACTCATCATATCAAAATGCACCACAGAGTGTCACAGGAAGTCTTTTCTACCTGTGGCCATCAAACTCTATAATTCCTCCCTTAATGTGTGACACTATGGTTTATCTGTGTAATATTCAGTATTAATATGTGCAATATTCAGTTTTCATACGTGCATTATTCAGTTTTCATATGTGCAATATTCAGTTTTCATATGTGCAATAATAATAACGTAAGCATTTTAATTATTTAATTGTGTGTATAGAACTTTTAACTTTTTCTTCTTTTTTCTTTGTTTTAAGAGAGTAGAGTGTTTATTATTTTTACATAAATGGGTGCTACTGTAAAAAACTGCAATTTCCCTCTGGGATCAATAAAGTATTCTGATTCTGATAATTAATTAGCTGGATTATTTAAAAAATGATTTAATCATAACTATAGCAACTTTATTAACAAGGCAAACTTCAATCACTCAATTATTAACCATGTGATGCTATTTTAAAATGTTTGAAAATATATTTTCTTTATGCATTTTCTCCCTTTTTAAGGCGTCCAATTGCCCGATTGCGTCATGCTTCCTCTCCACCAATGCCGATCCCTGCTCTGATTGAGGAGAACGAGGCTAACCCACGCCCCCTCGGACACGTGGGCAGCATGCTGTATGCATCTTATCACCTACACTTTGACGAGTGCAGTGCAGCTCAGCGTTGTGTACGGAGAGACACACCTTGAGAGCACTCTTTTCTCATCTCTGTGCAGGTGCCATCAATCAGCCAGCAAAGGTCTTAATTGCACCAGTCATGAGAGAGAGACACCATCAGGCTTAGTCCCACCCATATCTCAACAACAGGCCAATTGTTGTTCATGTGATCGCTCAGCCTTAGACAGCAGGCAGAGCTGAGATTCGATACGATGTATTCGAGATCCCAGCTCTGGTTCCAGTGTGTGTTTTTACTGCTGTGCCACCTGAGTGGCCCATGTGATGCTATTTTAATGTTACTTTAAGATGGGTCAATGTTTAACTGAAAAAAATAGCAAGTACTCTAACAGATTAAGAGCAATGCTTCTTAAAAGGTGATTGTAAGGAAAAATTCTGAGAATCTAGAGAAATCTAGAGGCAGAAAACCCTAATTAATGTACAGTGTATCACAAAAGTGAGTACACCCCTCACATTTCTGCAGATATTTAAGTATATCTTTTCATGGGACAACACTGACAAAATGACACTTTGACACAATGAAAAGTAGTCTGTGTGCAGCTTATATAACAGTGTAAATTTATTCTTCCCTCAAAATAACTCAATATACAGCCATTAATGTCTAAACCACCGGCAACAAAAGTGAGTACACCCCTAAGAGACTACACCCCTAAATGTCCAAATTGAGCACTGCTTGTCATTTTCCCTCCAAAATGTCATGTGACTCATTAGTGTTACTAGGTCTCAGGTGTGCATAGGGAGCAGGTGTGTTCAATTTAGTAGTACAGCTCTCACACTCTCTCATACTGGTCACTGAAAGTTCCAACATGGCACCTCATGGCAAATAACTCTCTGAGGATCTTAAAAGACGAATTGTTGCGCTACATGAAGATGGCCAAGGCTACAAGAAGATTGCCAACACCCTGAAACTGAGCTGCAGCACAGTGGCCAAGATCATCCAGCGTTTTAAAAGAGCAGGGTCCACTCAGAACAGACCTCGCGTTGGTCGTCCAAAGAAGCTGAGTGCACGTGCTCAGCGTCACATCCAACTGCTGTCTTTGAAAGATAGGCGCAGGAGTGCTGTCAGCATTGCTGCAGAGATTGAAAAGGTGGGGGGTCAGCCTGTCAGTGCTCAGACCATACGCCGCACACTACATCAAATTGGTCTGCATGGCTGTCACCCCAGAAGGAAGCCTCTTCTGAAGTCTCTACACAAGAAAGCCCGCAAACAGTTTGCTGAAGACATGTCAACAAAGGACATGGATTACTGGAACCATGTCCTATGGTCTGATGAGACCAAGATTAATTTGTTTGGTTCAGATGGTCTCAAGCATGTGTGGCGGCAATCAGGTGAGGAGTACAAAGATAAGTGTGTCATGCCTACAGTCAAGCATGGTGGTGGGAATGCCATGGTCTGGGGCTGCATGAGTGCAGCAGGTGTTGGGGAGTTACATTTCATTGAGGGACACATGAACTCCAATATGTACTGTGAAATACTGAGCAGAGCATGATCCCCTCCCTCCGGAAACTGGGTCGCAGGGCAGTGTTCCAGCATGATAATGACCCCAAACACACCTCTAAGACGACCACTGCTTTATTGAAGAGGCTGAGGGTAAAGGTGATGGACTGGCCAAGCATGTCTCCAGACCTAAACCCAATAGAACATCTTTGGGGCATCCTCAAGCGGAAGGTGGAGGAGCGCAAAGTCTCGAATATCCGCCAGCTCCGTGATGTCGTCATGGAGGAGTGGAAAAGCATTCCAGTGGCAACCTGTGAAGCTCTGGTAAACTCCATGCCCAGGAGAGTTAAGGCAGTTCTGGGAAATAATGGTGGCCACACAAAATATTGACACTTCAGGAACTTTCACTAAGGGGTGTACTCACTTTTGTTGCCGGTGGTTTAGACATTAATGGCTGTATATTGAGTTATTTTGAGGGAAGAATAAATTTACACTGTTATATAAGCTGCACACAGACTACTTTTCATTGTGTCAAAGTGTCATTTTGTCAGTGTTGTCCCATGAAAAGATATACTTAAATATCTGCAGAAATGTGAGGGGTGTACTCACTTTTGTGATACACTGTATGTGGCCTTCAATATGTCATGTTCTGATCTGGCTAGGTGCTCAGCAAACCAAACTGGCCTTTTCTTGACAAGCATGGCCAATTTGGTTTGCTGAGCACCTAGCCAGGTCAAAACATGCTGGGTTTTGAGAACGAGTTATATCATTTTTGCTGCTTTAACAGTGACTTCTACAGTTTGGTTGAAGTGGGCTAAAAGGCCTAATTTTAATGCTGTACCTGTGATGATGCTTTTCCTTTGTGTTTTTCACCTCCAGATTTCCCCCCGTCTGTTGCCATGACTTTTTTCTTTAGATCTGAAAAAAGGAAAACAGTCACAAACCTCATATTATGCCCAAATAATGTCATATTATATAATCATGCTAACATTACTATATTCGAAACATAGGTTTAGCTAATGCCAAGTTCACACTACATGACTTTCCAAGTCGTCTGGTCGCTGTACAGTTCACACTACATGACTGGATCTCTTGTAATCGGGAATCTTTCAAGTCAGTGTGGCTTTCACACTACACGACTGATCGGTGATAGGGGGTTTCACACTACACGATCAATCACCAACTGGAATCGCAGGCGAGCTTCTCTAGTCTCCCGACCTACATTTTGTCATGAAAACAAATGCGAGAAGTGAGGAGGGGTTTAATGATACCACATCCAAAAATGCCCGTCAACAAGTAGCGAGCAATCAAAGTTTGTGCGCTGATGTGCAGCGTAAAATCAAGTAGGAAAAATAGGAACAGCATGGATTGTTCTACAGTGAGTTGAAGGTTAATAAATATTTTTTGCAATGCAACGTTGGTGTTATATTTTGTAGAGAACGATAAGGTCAGAAATACTGTAAAACTTGTGTGTGCTGATGTATTCTGATATAAACTATATTATGCCCCTGTCTTACCTTTTTACACCTTCTCCCCTGTGTTTCCCCTCACACTGTATCTTGCGTTCTCATTGGCTGTTCAACACAGCACACATTCATTGCCAGTCGCGCAACTTAGATCCAGATATTTGACATGCTAGAAATATACTTGGCGAGCCGCTCGGATCGAGTTGTTGAGTAGCTCACACATAGCGATTGAGAGCCGAGTTTCGATGGGGAAGTGAACGCCGAGTTGCTCCCGAGCCGGCAAATCTAGAGCAGACTGCGAAAATCAGGGCAAAAATCGTGTAGTGTGAACTAGGCATAAGATGCCATAGCTTTGTTTGTAAGAAATGTGTACGCAGGATACCATTAGTACTTTGTTGCAAAAAAAGAATCCTATTAACAAAGTCTTTTAGAATGATTGATGAACCAAACCATTAGGACCATCCTCCAAAAAGTGCATCATAATGCCGAAATAGTAACAATTAGGGTTTCATGGTCAGGGTTTTAAATGTTGGACTGTTGGTTACTCGTAGGACACATGTTAAATGCAGCAGATATAATTAGCATAAAGACCTGAATTGTTATGGCCAGAAGACTGGGTTGAAGTATCTCTAAAACAGCCATGGTGAGTACCCACAGACAGTGCGTTAAGAATGAACAAGCCACAAGCAACTGATAGGTCATTGAGTGGCCAGACTCATTGCTACCAGAGACACAAAGGTCATTGAATCTGGTATGTGTAAAGAGATTAGGGCTGGGTATCGCCACTAATTTCCTGGATCGATTCGATTCGATTCACAAGGTCCCGATTCGATTCGATTTCCGATTCGATTCGATTTCGATTCAACACAATTAGGCATATTTAAGTTACATTAACAGGTTTTGTTTAAATATGTAAAGATGTTCAGAGAACGAATGTGATAATTGTACAAAGAACACTCATTATTAAAAATATTTGTGTATTTTGTTTACATAAATAATTAATCCAAAACAGAAAACAGTAACATTCATTTTTTATTATTATTTTATATGTCTGACACACTACAACATTGTAAATGTAATGTAAACATACACCTGGCTGTTGAACAGCTTATGCCAAGTTTACACTACACGCCTTTCTGATTTGCCGGGTCGCTGTACAGTTCACACTGCACGACTCACAGGTGATAGGGGGGTTTTACACTACACCATCTATCACCAGGGGGAATCACAGGCGAGCTTCTCTGGTCTCCAAAACTACGTTTTGTCACGAAAACACACGTGAGAAGTGATGAAAGGTTTAATGATACCACGTCCAAACATGCACATCAACAAGTAGCGAGAGATCAAAGTTTGTGCACTGATGTAGAAAAAAGGAGAAAAATAAAGGAATGAGTGGATTTGGCAACACGAGCAGCATGGATCGTTCTGTAGTGAGTTGGAGGTTAATAAATATTTAGTTTTGTAGAGAACGATCAGGTCAGAAATACTGTACAACTCGTGTGCTGATGTATTCTGATAGAAACTATATTGCGCTCCACCACCTGTTTACAACCTCTCCCCTGTGTTTCCCCTCGCTGTTTCTCACATTGATTGAGAGCCGAGTTTTGATCGCAGAGCAAACACAGAGTTCCTCCTGAACCTAGCGCTGACCCATCGCCGACCGAAAATCAGGGCAAAAATCGTGTAGTGTGAACCAGGCATAACTTGAGCTTCTGCCATGCTGAACTGATGTGCAGGTCAGATCTCGTTGCGCAAAAAAACACTGGCTGGTCACGCGAAATTAAAGGGGTAACAGATTTCCGTGTACACCATAAAAAGGGGCGTATTTAAAAAATCGATCTCGCGTTTATATGAATCGATATCGGATCATTCAAATAAAGATCGATTCGAATCGAAAAATCGATTTTATAAACCCACCCCTAAAAGAGATGGCTGCTGAATGTTGTTAGGAGTCAAGTTCCTCAGCATTGTATACTTTGGCCGGCAGAAAGGGGACAGTAGTGTGTGATCAGTCAATATCTCTCAATTCACAACCACTTGTGCCTCATGAGCGATAATTCACTCCACATGGAATTTATATCACAGTTTCCCACTTTCCCAATTTTTGCCAGATTTGCACTCTTCCTTTTCTTTAAAGCCGTGATACCGAATTGGTCGGTCTGGTACAGTTTTCCACTACCTGGGACATCAACACTTCAATCAACCTGGTTTTAAGGTGTTTTGGGCCTTGTGATGGAACTGCACAATTATAGCAGACTGCCACAATGGTAACATGACATGCCATTTACAGAGCAATACCACCTGCAAATACACTTCATGTGAAAAAGGTGCCAGTTGGTAGGGTAGGGTTTTCGATCATGTCGATCATTTTGATCATGTATACAGGACAGTGGTAGCCTAGTGGGTAGAGCTTTGGGCTATCAACCAGAAGATTGGTGGTTCAAATCCAGGCTCTGCTTTGCAGCCACTGTTGGGCCCTTGAGCAAGGCTCCAGGGGCTCCGTCCAATCGCTGACCCTGCGCTCTGACCCCAGCCTCCAAACAAACTGGGATATGCGAAGAAAGAATTTCATTGTACTGTACAACTGTACATGTATATGACAAATAAAGGATATCTTATCTATCTTATCTTATCTTAGCTGGGCCAGCAGGTTCTGATGGTTCCCTGTCTGTTTTATTTCTAAAGGCTGGTTTGTCACAGATGGCCGAAAAAGCATGTCATGCTGTGACATTCAGTCCTTAGTTCTGCGCTATCCCTGTTCTTTTCACTTTCATTTGCTACTTTGTATAAAAGAGTTGTCCCTTATTGTTTTTGGCATTTAAGCAGCAGTATTAGTCTACCTTGATTTGACCTTGAACATTTGCAACTTGGGTTCTACATCCATTTTTGCAGGTATGTGTGGATTCACCTCACTATTTAATAGTGAGCTATATCCAGCCCCGTTACAAAATGTTCCAGCAAAAGGACTGCTGTGGCTCAAATTGCAGATAATTATAATACTGATAATGAGGGGATGTGTCACAATACACACTGCAGTGAAAAGAAATAGACGAAAGTTGACTGGCTTTTCAAAAGTCTTGTAGATGGCTGGGAGTGTGTACATCATTTACCAACTGAAGACAAGCCACCTTACAATATACAAAAGTCAAAGGACCTGCTGGTAAGTCCTAGTACCAGATACCACAGGACTCTTTCAGATGTCTTGTGCAGTTCATGTCTCGGTGGGTCAGAGTCGTTTTGAAAAGATAATAGGCAGGTGGACCTGATGTTGTATTGTATAATGAGCAAGGAAGAAAACCACTACTCAAGAGTCTGAGGCCTTTGATTGGTCAGACAACACCGTATTAGAAACCAGCACACTTTGGCCTGACAGGGCATTCAGCAGACAAAACAGAAAAAGAAAATGAAAGAGGGAAGGACAAATGGCTTGTGGCCTCTTTGCCCATGCAACAGTGACTGCTGTTTAATTCAGGTGGCATCATGGGTGGTGGAATAATTTGGAGAGACACTGATGATCCAGTTGAGAATCTGACAGTCAGCAGTGTAAAGATGCTACTGGCGGAAAAAAACCCCCTTAAATATTGTCTTAATTTGTATTCAGACAACATTGTTGGCCAGGTGGGCAAAGGGCTATGAAACGCCTCCTTTGACACTGAATGTCTGAATGCATGGTAAGTAAAAATTAGTTGGGGCAAGAAAAAGGGAAAAATGGGCAGTGGTAGATTAGCAGTTAAGGTTGACTAGAAGAATTTCAAGCCCTACCACAGCCGCTGGACCCCTGAGCATAACCATTAACACTTAATTGCTTGAACTGTGTTTGGCACTCTATGAAAGGCCAAATTCAATCAAGTATGAGGCGGCATGGTGGCTCAGTGGGTACCACTGTCGCCTCACAGCAAGAAGGTCCAGTGTTCGGGTCCTTTCTGTGTGGAGTTTGCATGTTCTCCTTGTATCTGCGTGGGTTTCCTCCAGGAGCTCCGGTTTCCTCCCACATACCAAAAACATGCGAGGTGAAGTGAGGTGAATTGGAGATGCAAAATTGTCCATGACTGTGTTTGACATAAAGACTTGAACTGATGAATCTTAAGTAATGAGTAACTACCGATCCTGTCATGAATGTAGCCAAAGAGCGTAAAACATGACGTAAAATCCTAATAAATAAATAATTTGCATTCAGACAACATTGCTGGCCAAGGTGGACCAAAGGCTAGGAAACGCCTCCTTTGACACGTATAAAGCCACCAGTAGTATCTTTACACTGTCCAGCAAGGTTGTCTAAATGCACAATAAGTAAAACTTACACTTATCAGCCATAATATAAAACCACCTCCTTGTTTCTACACTCACTGTCCATTTTATCAGCTCCACTTACCATATAGAAGCACTTTGTAGTTCTACAGTTACTGACTGTAGTCCATCTGTTTCTCTAAATACTTTTTTAACCTGCTTTTGTTCTTTAATGGTCAGGACCACCACAGGACCAACACAGAGCGGGTATTATTTAAGTGGTGGATCATTCTCAGCACTGCAGTGACAATGACATGGTGAAGTTTTAAAATACCGTGTCCACTTACTGTCCACTCTATTTGACAGTCCTACCTAGTTGGTCCACCTTGTAGATGTAAAGTCAGAGACGATCGCTCATCTATTACTGCTGTTTGGGTTGGTCATCTTCGAGACCTTTATCAGTGGTCATAGGACGCTGCCCACGGGGCGCTATTGGCTGGATATATTTTTTGGTTGTTGGACTATTCTCAGTCCAGCAGTGACGGTGAGGTGTTTAAAAACTCCAGCAGCACTGCTGTGTCTCATCCACTCATACCAGCACAACACACACTAACACACCACCACCATGTCAGTGTCACTGCAGTGCTGAGAATGATCCACCACCTAAATAATACCAGCTCTGTAGTGGTCCTGGGAGAGTCCTCCTGACCATAGAAGAACAAAGCATGCAGAGAAACAGATGGACTACAGTCAGTAATTGTAGAACTACAAAGTGTTTCCATATGGTAGGTGGAGCTGATAAAATGGACAGTGAGTGTAGAAACAAGGAGGTGGTTTTAATGTTGTGGCTGATCGGTGTAGGTGGGACAAGAATAAAGGGTAGCTTAGCAGTTAAGATAGACTAGAATGTCACTGGTTCAAGCCCTACTACAGCCAAGGTGCCAATGTTGGACCTCTGAGCATGATTCCTAACCTTCAGTTGCTTGCTCTGTATTTGGTGCATTGCAGACCTGTCTCCCATAAATTATGAGGGGCCAAATCAACTAAGTATGGATGTGTACCAGAAGATTTGGAATAAAGAGAAAAATGGCATTAAAAAAACCCCATACTGTGTGTTTTGTTTTATTAGAATTTTAAAGTCATGTTTTACACCTTGGCCACATTCATGACAGAAACGGCAGTCACTCGTTACACAAGATTCATCAATTCCCAAGGTTAGATCGAACACAGTCATGGACAATTTAGCATCTCCAATTCACCTCACTTGCATGTCTTTGGACTGTGGGAGGAAACCGGAGCTCTCGGAGGAAACCCACGCGGACACGGGGAGAACATGCAAACTCCACACAGAATGGAATGTTTTTTGGAATGTGTGATAGCAATCAAGTTTAAATTTAATGTATTTAGAAGAAAAAAACAAACAAAACAAAGTCCACACAATGAAGTGTTTTAATTAAATACAGGTTGAGCAGATGTACAAAATACATTCTGCTTTGTTTACACTTTACTGCAAAATGGGGCGGCACGGTGGCTAAGTGGGTAGCACTGTCGCCTCACAGCAAGAAGGTCCCGGGTTCGATCCCCAGGTGGGGCGGTCCGGGTCCTTTCTGTGTGGAGTTTGCATGTTCTCCCCGTGTCTGCGTGGGTTTCCTCCCACAGTCCAAAGACATGCAAGTGAGGTGAATTGGAGACACTAAATTGTCCATGACTGTGTTTGATATAACCTTGTGAACTGATGAATCTTGTGTAATGAGTAACTACCGTTTCCTGTCATGAATGTAACCAAATGTGTAAAAACATGACGTTAAAATCCTAATAAACAAACAAACAAACTGCAAAATTGGCATTTAAGCTCTTCCAACTTTGAGGATTTAAATTTGAAGTATATTACACTAAGTATAGTAAATAGAAAAACGAAAGTGATGTAATACTTGCACCACACTTAAAATTACTTATATACAATAGTATAAAAGTGTGTGATTTAAACCACATCTCTCAGGTTTAAATTTTACCTCAGGTCAGCTAACGTGATATGCTAATTATTACCTAACTAACAAAAGGCTTAATGCATTGCATTACATAAGCTAAATTAGCATTTCTGGAAAAGGAAACGTATATGAGGAGTGTGTGAAGTAAACTTATAAAACACAACGTTCCCTACAAAGGCAAAAAGAGAGTTAATAAGGAGAAACACCGAAGGCGGTGACAGGTTGTAGATGCGTGTGAAGACACCGAGGGGGGAACGACAGACACACAGAGGGGTGGAGACGATAATATGGGAGGGAGGGTACGCACCACTCATCCCGCATTAATAAAACCCGAGAGGAGTTGTTAACGCGAAAAAAAGGCCGGACAGTGTGCAGCCAGAGGCAGGCAGAAAGGCCCGGAGAAGGACGGCCTATTTTTCCCCGCGAATGGCTGCTGCTGCTGGTGGTGCGCCGCCGCACATCCACACCGGAGCGCCGCGCCTCGCCGCCGCACAGACCCACCCGCCCGCCAGGAAGGGCGGTACCAAGCGCACCAACAACACTCACCCCGATAAAATAGCCCACCAGGCAACTTTACCTTGCACACCAGCACTTCTGCTCCACCAGATCCGACTTCTGATTTTCTGTTTTTCTGTTGATCCGGAATAAAAGGATATCCGACCTAACTCAAATCCAAGTTAGGGCTGGGTGTGCGCCAAGCTCCTCCCACTCTTATTTAAATATCAGCCAAGTGACGCGCGCTTTGCGCCACTTCTCTTTTGCGCCTTTGGCTCTTCGTTTGCCTCGCTTAGACCTGCTAATGCACTGTATATATTACAGACATTATTTTTCCTCGGCACTATTGCATTTGCGCTACACTAAAAGAACTATGGCTTTTGTGGGCGGTTGCTCTCCGCCCACATATTCAGATAGGGCACTAACCGTCGGAAGCTGGAGGCATCATGGGAGTTGTAGTGTCATTTCTCCTTCTTAGAATCCCCGCTAAATCATAAGCGACATAAGAACCTACTATGAGTATAACACGTACTTATAGTAAAGTTGCACTCCAGTATTGTGCAGTACTATTTCTTGCATTTTTAAGTGTTTTGAATGCATCCTAAATGTCATAAAAATTTTATGTAGACTACAGTTCCCATGTAGCATTGCACAACAGCACTGGTAGTGGGTGTAATCATGATCGGTTGAAGGGAATGAAGAAGGGCGGTTACTTGTGCAATGTGGGGGTTGGGCAAGTGAAAACGGGTGGGGAAAAACCGACTTCTTCTTTACGTTCCTCTGTGCCCTTATTATTCATTTATTATTTAATTCTGCACATGCACGATATGTTAATGCTGCAATTGGTAACTTTTTGATATATATATATATATATATATATATATATATATAAAGCGTGATGTGCGATGTTGTTCTGGAAAGTGTTTTGGATTTAAACGTCACAGATCATCACACACTGACACTTCAGCATAACTATGACTTGAATGTGGATTATGTGTATCAGATTATTCTGCAAGGTGCTTACTTCAACATTTTATGTACGATGTATGCTAAAACACAAAGTGGGATTACACCCTAGATGCCCAAATGCCTTGTAAGGCACAACACATGTGGCTGTTTAGTCAGTTATCCACTAAAACATACAATCCACCTTTTGCATGATTTGGGAGGTACATGGAGACCAGAGTGCCTACAATAAACCCATATTGACATGAAGAGAAGACTCACTAAACCAGCTCTAACGTGACGTATGCTATCTATTTTCTTAATTTCCATTAGGATTAATAGTGTCTGTAATTAAAGTACGGGACAAGTAATCAGAAGGTTGCAAGTTCAAGCCCCACCATCGTCAAGTTACCACTGTGGGCCCCAGAGAAAGGCCCTTGACCCTCGATTGCTCAAACTGTATTCAGCCATAATTGTAAGTCGCTTTGGATAAAAGCGGCTTGCTACATGACATAAATGTGAATGTAAGTTAGGTCAACCACAACTAACAGAATAACATTTAATTCTATTCTATAATAACTTCACTTAAAATGAATTATTAGGCCGCTCAGGTGGCGCAGCAGTCAAAACACGCTGGAACCAGAGCTGAGATCTTGAATACATCGTATCGAATCTCAGCTCTGCCTGCCACCTAGGCTGAGCGGCCACATGAACAACGATTGGCCTGTTGTTGAGATATGGGCGGGACTAAGCCAGATAGGGTCTCTCTCTCATAACGAATGCAATTAAGACCTCTGCTGGCTGATTGATGGCGCCTGCACAGAGATGAGAAAAGAGTGCTCTCAGGGTGTGTCTCTCCGTACACAGTGCTGAGCTGCACTGCACTCGTCAAAGTGTAGGTGATAAGATGCATACGGCATGTTGCCCACGTGTCGGGGGGGCGTGGGTTAGCCTCGTTCTCCTCAATCAGAGCAGGGATCGGCATTGGAAGCATGACGCAATCAGGCAATTGGACGCCCTACATACACCCACACAGATACTTAAGGTACAGTTTTAAAGTTTAGACTCTTCCTGTGTCTGTGTGGGTTTCCTATGGGTGCGCTGACATGCAGTCAGAAGTGAAAGTGTCTATGTGTGTGTGTGTGTGACAGAGTGTGTGAATGTGTGTGCTTGCACTGTAATTGACTGGCTACCTGTCCAGGACACTGACCAGGAGAAAAGGGTGGTAAAACAGACAATGATTGAACAAATAAATCTCACATCAACTACTGTGGCTTTTCTTTTATTAAAAATGTAAATATTTTACTATTAAACTAACAAAATATAAACATTACTCAAAAAACTGTCATACTTTTAACTATTTATTTTTTATATTTTAAGCCATATTTTACCCAATGTGAACAATAAAGTAAACTAAAATTAAATAAATTAAAAACAAACTAACAAGTAAATCAATTATGTTATATTTCTGCCAGCAGTTTTTTGTCAGGTACTCTGGCTTTCTTTAAGCTCCCAAAACATACAGAAGGTGGATATTCTACATTTCTTGAGTAAATGTTGTAACGTTTTGTGTATTCCAGTGTTGTAGAATCGCAAATAGCAGTTTTTGAAAATAATTAATTAAATAAATGAATAAAAACAGTAAATATTTTAATTCTGATAAAAATACATTGAGGTCCATAAGTGGTTTCACTTACACTTTCTTACTGCAGATTTAAAAACATTCATAAAAAAATATTCGGCATAATTTTTAAACAGTAGCTGCTTTGTTAGGAGTTCTTTGTAGTCCTTTACAAAATGGATCGAGATTAAAGCTCATCCTTTCTAAATAAAAAAGTGGCAAAGTACACTGATCAGCCATAACATTAAAACCACCTCCTTGTTTCTACACTCACTGTCCATTTTATCAGCTCCACTTACTATATAGGAGCCCTTTGTAGTTCTACAATTATTGACTGTAGTCCATCTATTTCTCTACATACCTTTTTAACCTGCTTTCACCCTGGTCTTCAATGGTCAGCACCCCCACAGAGTAGGTATTATTTGGGTGGTGGATCATTCTCAGCACTGCAGTGACACTGACATGGTGGTGGTGTGTTAGTGTGTTGTACTGGTATGAGTGGATCAGATACAGCAGTGCTGCTGGAGTTTTTAAATACCGTGTCCACTCACTGTCCACTCTGTTAGACACTCCTACCTAGTTGGTTCACCTTGTAGATGTAAAGTCAGAGATGATCGCTCATCTATTGCTGCTGTTTGAGTTGGTCATCTTCTAGACCTTCATCAGTGATCACAGGACGATGCCCACTGGGCGCTGTTGGCTGGATATATTTTTGGTTGTTGGACTATTCTCAGTCCAGCAGGGACAGTGAGGTGTTTAAAAACTCCAGCAGTGCTGCTGTGTCTTATCCACTCATACCAGCACAACACACACTAACACACCACCACCATGTCAGTGTCACTGCAGTGCTGAGAATGACCCACCACCCAAATAATATCTACTCTGTAGTGGTCCTGGGAGAGTCCTGACCATTGAAGAACAGCATGAAAGGGGGGTAACAAAGCATGCAGAGAAACAGATGGACTACAGTCAGTAATTGTAGGACTACAAAGTGCTTCTATATGGTAGGTGGAGCTGATAAAATGGACAGTGAGTGTAGAAACAAGGAGGTGGTTTTAATGTTATGGCTGATCGGTGTATATTGGAGGTTAATTTTGCATTTGCACAAAGCACACACCCTAGTTACAGTTTTACCATCTACGTATTAGGCTACTGGTAGAAGGACTGTGTATTAATGATACATGTGAATGCAAATTCTAATTAACTGAGTGATAAGTAAACAACCTGAACTGAAGTTAATGACACAATAGCACATTTAAAAGTTTCTTATTGTTTATAGCAGTTTAAGTTATGCATGTAGGTAAAACATAACGTACCCTGGTGGTTATGAAAAACATAGCTTTATGATACACAACATGTAAAGGTTCCTACTTTTTCTGCATTTAGAACAATTAGTTGACTTTTACTATTCTGTAAATATAAGAAATGTCTGCACACTTCTAGCAATATGAATATAGTGTAACTGGGTTGGAACCTCACACATGCAAGAAAGGAAACAGAACAAATGTGCAAATATTTAATCAAGGTAGAAATAACTTATGGCTAAAAATTCACAAACAAAAAAGGGGACAGCAGATGAATAAGATGGCCAAATTATTAGAAACCTTATTAGTAACAAATAAAAGACATGAAAACATCTGCAACCTGCAACAGGGAAAGTGGATAGAAAAGGGATAGTAAAGAAATTAGACCTGGATGTCATGACATGACAGGCATGCCGCCTCCATCCATGCCGCGATCCATTCTCCCAGGCTCTGAGGCCCAATACACAGCAACACCAGGGCGAGTTTCTCAGAAATAAAAAGAATGCTGACACTCCACGTCAGTGAACACTAGACCGAATCCAGCAACCTGGCATCATGTTTTCAGAGAAAAGCAGGTATGCCAACCAAGGAGCTAGCGAAGGAGACAGATAGAAGCTGTGATATATAGGAAACCTACAACCTGAAGCAATTAACGCTTATGAAGCGCAGGTGACTCTCAAGTGCACATGCAACTAATGCCTAGTTTTTGGAGAGTGTCAAACTAAATTTCGTTGTACGCAAGTATAATAACAAATAAAGGTTCTTCTTCTAGTTCACACTACACCATTGTTGCCCTGATTTCCGCTCGCCGACAGCTCGCTGCTAGATGTGGCAGCTCAGAGGCAAATTGGCTCTCGATTGCTATGTATAAACTGTTCAATGACTCCATCCGAGCGACTCGCCGAGCGCTCAACGATCGCTCGCTGACTCAAGAAAAATATCTAGCATGCTAAATATCTGAACCAGTCGGCGCCTCAAAATCTTGTAGTGTGAAAGGTGTTGCAATCAGGTTGTTATTGTTATGAACGCAAAATACAAAAGGGAAACCAAGGGAAGGGTTGTAAATGTGTGGAACAGGGGCATAACATAGTTTCTATCAGAATACATCGGCACATACAAGCTTTACAGTATTTGTGACTTATCATCCTTGCCAATTAATAATACCAACGTTGCATTGCAAAAAATATTTATTTGACTTCCAACTCTCTTCCAAGTCAGTTTGACCGTGTACCCAAGCCCACTGCGTCAGCCAGATTTGTTTATTTTGCCTACTTGCTTTTACACCACACATCAGCGCTCAAACAACTTTGATCGCTCACTTCTTGCTGGTGTGCATTTTTGGACATGGTATCACTAAACTCCCTTGTCACTTCTTGCGTGTGTTTTTGTGACAAAACATTTACATTTTCAGCATTTAGCAGATGCTTTTATCCAAAGCAACTTACAGTACAGTGTCTAAGCAATTGAGGGTTAAGGGCCTTGCTTACAGTGGCAACCTGGCAGTGGTGGGCTTGAACCAACAACCTTTGGATTACTAGTCCAGTACCTTAACCGCTAGGCCACAACTGTCACACAAAACGTAGTGTGGGAGACCAGACTGACTCATCTGTGATTCTCCTGGTTATAGATCGTGTAGTGTGTGACCCCCTATCGCCGATCAGTTGTGTAGTGAGAAAACCACAACGACTTTAAAGACTCCCGATTACAAGAGATTAAGTCGTGTAGTGTGAACTGTAAGCCAAGGGCTTAGCCATAAATTGAACATGGTGGATGTCAGATCTACCTTTTGACGTGTTTCTGCCATTCTAAAACATTCCTGCCAAATCAACGACTGACATATCCTAACATTAAGCATGGCTAGTGAGTAGAATATGTTGAACATTTTAAGCATATCGAAAAATATGTTGTGATTACGGTTTTGAAGTGAGCTCTTTAACCCCATCTGCCGGCTAAACTAGGAAGCACAGAGGGAAATAAAGCACAGGCTTTAAGTCTACTATGAGAAGGTGACAAATCAACATGGTTCTGCGCTTTAGCGCCACCTGCTGCCTGACCAATTACGCCGCTCAATAGGACAGAACTAACGTAGAGAAGCTTATTTGCTGGCTGCCACCACATATTATACCTTGCACTAACTATCATGGTGGTAGCTGTCCAGTTAGCTATCAGGCTTGCTAACATTGTTGATGTGGTGGCTAGTGCAGAATAATTATAAATTCTTCAGTTTATTTAGCTTTAAAAATGTATCTTCATTCATGTTCTCAGGTGAACAACACTGGTAGTCTAATATATGTACAGTAAAAGGAAACATGTATTTAAACCCCTTTTGTTATTGAATATACATGCTAATGACCTTGAATTTGCACATATTATGTCTTTTGTGTGAACAATTGACATGAAAAGAGCATTTAGACACCACAAATAATTAACTTTAATATTTTGTTACAAATGTGTTGTTGGAAAACTGTCCTCCTAAAGTTATAATGGACTCCCAATTTCAAAATCCTTCATATATTTGATTAGGATTTAGCAGTCAAAAGATTAATCAGGCCATGCAAGCGCCTTCATCTTCTGTTTGCAGAAACTAGTCTTGGTATATTTTGGCTTTATTTTTGTGATTGTTACTAAAATTAAAGTTAATTTTTCCTTTAGATTTTGTTTCTTGCCTGAGAAGATCATTATCTTATATGATCAGGTTCAATGTTTTCTTTGACATGTAATGTCCCAATAATGTTTGCAGATAAGCAGCCCTATATCATGATGCTCCCATCTCCATACTTTACTGTTTATGGGATAATATGTAAAACCTTCTACTTCTCTAAACATAATGAGCTAAATTTGTGCTAAATTGTTAGTTTTTTCTTTGTATTGTTTGTATAATACAAAGAGCATTGTTCCAAAAATGCAATGTTTGTCTAATGCTTGTGTTCATTGTGTTTTAAATGTGGTTTAAGAATAGATATCATGATGGTGCAGTTTTTCGCTTTCTATTCACTGTGTAACATTTGTTCTCCTTCACTGTCACTGTACAATTAATTTTAAACTAAAGAATAAACCATTCAACCAACAAATAAATTAATGCAACATTTTGCATTAAGCTTTTTGAGTTATGCCAAAGGGTGGAACTGTAGTGCAGTGGGTAGTGCTGTCACCTCACAGCAAGAAGGGTCTGGGTTTGATTCCCTGGCTGGTCGACCAGGGTCCTTCTGGTTTTTCACCCGAATCAGACCCACTGTGACCCTGACCAGGATAAAGTGGTGGTAAAACAGACAATAAATGAATAAATGCTTTATGTCAACTCTTGGTAGAAATGCAGGATTACGTCCAACACAGTATTTTAAATATAGTGAATTAGATTTTTGTCCATATTAAAAGGACTTTTTGAGTTACACTGACTTAATATTTGTCAACATGAAACAATTCAAACATTAAGGCATAATTCTTAACAGAGTATTTCCTAAAAATCATAGAAAAGCATTCACTTGCATCGACAAACTGTAAACAGATTGTAGCAACAAATTGTTGCAAAATAGCCATTACCATTACAAAAAGCATGAACTAATAATGAACCATTTTAAACAAAGAGCTGATCTGTAAATATATAACAAATCTATTTACAAAAATACAATATTTATAAAGAGTCCATATAAAAGTGTTCATTACTTTGCAAAACAGAACACCTATAAAATGTTGGTCTATTTTAAAAACTAGCTAATTAGCTCATGCCCACCAACATTAAGCACTGCTACAATAAGGACATGGTAAAGTTGAATGAATTATTCCAGCATTATTAAAATTACTTTTTACACAGCACTTGAAACAAAAAAATGTGTTAAAGCACTGCTTATAAGTAGACATGTAAAGAAAAAGACTTAGAAGTAAGAGCAGGATGTTTTAAAATGGGCTGGCATCATGTCTAGGTAGCATTTCTGCTGATGCTTAGTGTTTTAGAGGTTAAAAAAAAATCCAGAATAAAGTTCTGAAGATAAATAAGAAATGTGCACTGAATGGATTTATTAGTTTATATTATTAAACAAATTATATGACTGTAAATATTGGCTAAAATAATTAGTGTGCTTAATAACTAGTGTGCTTATATTAGGTTTGTTGAGTTCGCAAACTGAATAGCCGACGAGCTCCAACGACTCCACTAACTTCACCAACAGTAGTTCATTACTCGTCCACAAGGGAGCAGTATATGATTCTAACATCAAACATAGCAGGACTAAAAAGAACTCACACGTCCAAAAGAGTCCTTAAATCCTTAAATCCTTATTTTTGAATCTTATTCTAAATCCATATTTAACAAAGTAAAAAACTATTATCTAATTTTAAACTAAAGAAAAAAACAAACAAATAACTTATACATTCCCATCTCAACAGACATATTGGTTAAAATGTTTTTTATTCTTATCTGATTATATGGCCTTTAATTTTTTATTTTAATGTGGTCTTTCATTGGTAATAAATGGTGTTTAAATCAGATAATATTTGTTAGCTGTGAAATTGAAATGTTGGTGCCCATATTGCATGCAAACTTTGGATTTTGGTGTGTGCTACACAAGCTATTCACCTATGTGCACAGTTTGTGCCTGATGACACACATTCACACAATAATAAAAGATGTCTGATACTGGTTACCAACTTTAATTCTAAAGTAACAAGTAACAATCTTATAGTAAATAAGATTAAGTAAAAGTATATAGTTTATTGAGTAAAACAAAATAGATAAGCAAGTAAACAAACACTGTAGTAAAATACAAATACATACAATTCATTCTCCACAGTAACAAAATACCTGATGCTTTATCTCCCACCGCTGCTGGTGAGAGATATTACAGAGATAATATACAGTGTGTTGCAGGCCTGAAATGCAGGAATGTATATATAACAAATAAAATGAAGTTGACCAGACAAAATATGAAATATGATATATGTTGGTTTCATACTGTCTGCAATCAAATAAAAGTCAAAGTAAATGTAAAAACACTGCATTTTATTTGGGGGTTTACAATGACTTGCTGTATCTGTTTCTTTTTTCTTCTAATAATTGAACACATTGTTAGCATCCCATCTTCATCATATATTTGATTACATGTACTATACTTAAAACTTTTAATCCACTATCTGGGCTAACTGTGATTTCATCCAGTTTTTTCCCTTCAAAATCTGTTAGAGTTCTATTCTCCCTTGCCATTAATACTGTATTTATTTTAGCAAGCTGAAGTGTTTGCTCCAGCAGCCTGTAATATTCTCAGTGAACACGTATGTCATTCCCTATGAAATCTGCCAGCTGGCCCACTTCATTTTTCTCTAGATTTAAAATTTTGGACATGGTGGTAATATCCTAGGTCCTGGGACACTTGGCCCTGCATTATGGTGAAATTTAAATAGTAATACAGTAATACTTATTTACAGCACCTCTCCATCTTAAAGCTGATGGGCAAAGAGAAATGGATTGTTATGTGGTACTCCACTTGTTTCACAACTCCTTAGCAGAGACCACTGTTTGTTTTAAATTATCTTACACCTTTTATCCACTTTTCCTTTAATTTTAACATGTGTAAAATTATTACACAGCTTTCTCTTAACCCTTCAGCAGGCATATTATTATTTCTTCTTGTAGTGGTGTCTGGTATCTTCCTGTCTTTGCCTATTGAAGAAGATAACATTAGTGAGTGTTTTTGTTTGCATCTGTTTTAGTAGAGGTGAAGGGGTAAGGTTTTTTTGACAACATAGGAAAAGGGCAGTAATTATGGTGCAATTATTTTTCCATTTTTAAAGCGTTTACACCTCCTGCAGAGATACATACATTTCATTTAGACTGATGCACCTGCCTGATTTTTTTTTTTTTGCTCTTTTTTGCTAGATTAGAATTTTCATTAATGATGTAATTTGATTGTACTGTACAATACAGTGGAGAACTTAGTTTATCAAATAGTATAAATCATTTTTATGCAAATACAGGCATTTTACAATTGGTGACATGGTTGTTTGTCTCTATTTGTAAAGTGGTACACATTTCACTGGTGTTTACTTTTGTCACCAAAATTATGTTGTGTGAGTACACATACACACAAGTAAATGGAGTAATGAAACAGTTAAAATAATATACAAATGTAAACTTATTCAAATAGTAATAATAATAGTCATAACAGCAACACCAGACTGTGTATTTAATAATGTGGGACAGCAGTTGCTGTGTCAGAACGCTCAACAATAAAAAGTGTTGGAACTTGCACTGAAATATTTTGGTAACTGCAAATCACTCTCATAGCCATTATATGTAATTTTGCTTGAGGGAACATGATGTGTATTTTAAATGCCAGTCAGCACATAAATCAAAGTACCATTGTTGTCCTCTGTATTAACTGGTGATGCACAGATGTGCATTGCACATCACCAGACTAATACCATCCGTGTGCTCAAACAAGGTGGTGACAGTATCATGCTATAGTGGTGCATATACAGGGAGACTAACATAAAATACCATGCATAAAAATGGAAGTTTACAGATGCTGGGCAGCCAATCTGACAGAACCTGACACAATCTGACATGAAAAGTTGTAAAATTTGAAAAATTTAGGCTTGTAGTGCCATATACATGAAAACTGGCCGTTATACACTGATCAGCCATAACATTAAAACCACCTCCTTGTTTCTACACTCACTGTCCACTTTATCAGCTCCACTTACCATATACAAGCACTTTGTAGTTCTACAATTACTGACTGTAGTACATTTATTTCTCTACATACCTTTTAGCCTGTTCCTCAATAGTTAGGACCACCACAGAGCAGGTATTATTTAGGTGGTGGATCATTCTCAGCACTGCAGTTACAATGACATGGTGGTGGTGTGTTAGTGTGTGTTGTGCTGGTATGAGTGGATCAGACACAGCAGCGCTGCTGGAGTTTTTAAATACCGTGTCCACTCACTGTCCACTCTATTAGACACTCCTACCTAGTTGGTCCACCTAGTAGATGTAAAGTCTGAGAAAATTGCTGATCTATTGCTGCTGTTTGAGTTGGTCATCTTCTAGACCTTCATCAGTGGTCACAGGACGCTGCCCACGGGGCGCTGTTGGCTGGATATTTTTGGTTGTTGGACTATTCTTAAAAACTCCAGCAGCGCTGCTGTGTCTGATCCACTCATACCAGCACAACACACACTAACACACCACCACCATGTCAGTGTCACTGCAATGCTGAGAATCATCCACCACCTAAATAATACCTACTCTGTAGTGGTCCAGGGAGGGTCCTGACCAAAAGGGGGCTAACAAAGCGTGCAGTGAAACAGATGGACTACAGTCAGTAATTGTAGAACTACAAAGTGCTTCTATATGGCAGGTGGAGCTGATAAAATGGACAGTGAGTGTAGAAACAAGGAGGTGGTTTTAATGTTATGGCTTAATGTTATGGTTGTGTATACAACAATAGCAACAATTATATATAACAATTTATAACAATTTTCTTATGCAAGGCCCAGAGATCATGCAGATTCCCCATAGGTTTCTGGGCTTGACCTATAAGGTTCTCTGGATTTCCTTAACGTTTTTACAATATTATGTATGGTAGATGGTGAAATACCTAAATTATGTGAATTATTTTAAATGTATCGACATTTCTCTTACAAAGTTTGTTGCAAAGTGGTAAGACATAACCAATCTTTGTTTACCTGCTTATTGTGGAATGTTTTAAAATGGTGAAACTAAAATCATCTTTTCAAATATTTAATATTTCATTTATATTTAGAAATTAAGCTGGTCAGTCAAAGCAATAAAAGCCTTTGTTCATGAGAATTAATGAATCACTGATTCTCGTTTTTATTGCATTTTACATAATGTCCCAACATTTCTGGAAATGTATTTTGTAGATCAGCAAGCTTCTGGTACAAATATAGTTAAATAAAAAAGTAAATAAAAATCAGCAGGTACAATGCTGTTTAGTTTGAATGTCTTAATTTTTCTCCTACTGTTCATTGTAGTCAAATAACTAAATATTGGCGGTTTTTAACCACACGCTTCCGGAGGGTTTTGTCTTTGTCCCTGTGTTGTGCCTGTATGGTCTAAAGCTTGTTTGTACACACTGACCTCTATGTTTCTACAGTCTAAACTTCGTAGCAGAACTATTTTTAGTGATGGTTAAATATATCATACAGACATATTTCCTTACAGCATAAGGTTTCTGTTTAGGTTTTTCTTTCTGACCTGGGCAAAAAGACCACTGTTCCATGTGCTTTGTTTCTATGAATGATTGTTAGGATTTTCTTGGAGTCTGAAGTTGTCTAGAAATGGTTTAAACAAAATCTATGATCCATTTTCTATGATCTGTATAAGGTTTCTCACCTTATATATTTTAATGCTTGCAGCTTAGTCTAATGAAAGTCAAACTAGACCTATTTACATGGACACAGAGAAGTCACTAGCTGTAGTTAATTATAATAACATACAAGGAATTAGGATACCATGGCAAAATTAGATGACATAAAATAATTTTCTTTCCCACCACATTAATAATCTACAATAAATGGCAAGAGGTATGTGAACGCTCCATCCTAATCATTTAGTTTTGACATTTTTGCCACACCCATTGCCTACAGGTGTATACAATTATTTAAAATACAATCATATGCTTCCAACTTTCTAGCAGTTTAGGGAAGGCCTCTTTCTGTTCCAACTAGACTGTGTCCCTGTGCATGAAGTAAGGTCTTTAAAGTTATGGTTTGATGTGTGGAGGAACTACAGTGGATTCACAGAGCTTTAACCTCAACCACACTTAACATTTTTGGATGGAATGAGCTAGACTTTCTTGTACAACATTACTGCCTGACCTCACAAATGCTTTATATACTAAATGGTCAGATATTTCCACAGACACATATTTTCACAAAATCTTGTCTCATTGTCTGGATGGTCCTTTTCGTCTTTGGTCCAGAGCACACGGTGTCCATTTTTTCCAAAAAAGATCCGGAATGCTGATTCATCTGACCACAATACGCATTTCCACTGTGTGATGGTCCATCCTAGATGCCTTAGAGCCCAGAGAAGTCGACGCTGCTTCTGGACATGGTTAACATAAGGCTTCTTTTTTGCACAATTAAGTATTAAGTGGCATTTGTGCATGTAACTCTGTATTGTAGTGCTTGACAAAGGTTTGCCAAAGTAATCCCTCACCCATGTGGTTATATCAGCTATTGTTGAGTGGTGGTTCTTGATGCAGTGTCGTATGAGGGATGGAAGATCATGGACGTTCAGCTTAAGCTTGCTCCCTTGCCCTTTATGCACTGAAATTCCTCCTGATTCCTTGAATTGTTTAATGATATTCTGCACTGTAGAGGGAGAAATATGCAAATCTCTTCCAATCTTTCTTTGAGGTTCATTGTTTTTAAACATTTCAATAATTTTCTCACGCATTTGTTGACAAACTGGAGATCCTTTGATCATCTTTGCTCATCGAAGACTCAGCCTTTCCTGGATGCTGCTTTTGTACCAAACCATGATTACAATCACCTGTTGACATCACCTGTTTGGAATCTCATTATTATTTAGTTTTTTCACCTCATTAGTAGCCTTAAATTGCCCCCGTCCCAACTTTTTTTGGAATGTGTTGCAGGCCTGAAATGCAGAATTGGATGTTTATTAATAAATGAAATGAAGTTGAGCAGATAAAACATGAAATATCTCAGGTTCATCCTGTCTGCAATCAAATAAAAGTCAAAGTAAATTTAAGGAACACTGCATTTTTATTTTATTTGCATTTTCCATACTGTCCAAACTTTTTCTGATTTGGGGTTGCATGTAAGGTATCTTATTAACAGTATTAGATGCTAACCAATTGAGCATGTTGGGCTTGAATCCAGGTCTCCTAATTTTTGAAATATGATAACAACTGTAATACTATTCTACTATTATGCTATGTATTATTAAGGGCTCTCTCTCTCTCTCTCTCTCTCTCTCTCTCTCTCTCTCTCTATATATATATATATATATATATATATATATATATATATATATACAGTGTATCACAAAAGTGAGTACACCCCTCACATTTCTGCAGATATTTAAGTATATCTTTTCATGGGACAACACTGACAAAATGACACTTTGACACAATGAAAAGTAGTCTGTGTGCAGCTTATATAACAGTGTAAATTTATTCTTCCCTCAAAATAACTCAATATACAGCCATTAATGTCTAAACCACCGGCAACAAAAGTGAGTACACCCCTAAGAGACTACACCCCTAAATGTCCAAATTGAGCACTGCTTGTCATTTTCCCTCCAAAATGTCATGTGATTTGTTAGTGTTACTAGGTCTCAGGTGTGCATAGGGAGCAGGTGTGTTCAGTTTAGTAGTACAGCTCTCACACTCTCTCATACTGGTCACTGAAAGTTCCAACATGGCACCTCATGGCAAAGAACTCTCTGAGGATCTTAAAAGACGAATTGTTGCGCTACATGAAGATGGCCAAGGCTACAAGAAGATTGCCAACACCCTGAAACTGAGCTGCAGCACAGTGGCCAAGATCATCCAGCGTTTTAAAAGAGCAGGGTCCACTCAGAACAGACCTCGCGTTGGTCGTCCAAAGAAGCTGAGTGCACGTGCTCAGCATCACATCCAACTGCTGTCTTTGAAAGATAGGCGCAGGAGTGCTGTCAGCATTGCTGCAGAGATTGAAAAGGTGGGGGGTCAGCCTGTCAGTGCTCAGACCATACGCCGCACACTACATCAAATTGGTCTGCATGGCTGTCACCCCAGAAGGAAGCCTCTTCTGAAGTCTCTACACAAGAAAGCCCGCAAACAGTTTGCTGAAGACATGTCAACAAAGGACATGGATTACTGGAACCATGTCCTATGGTCTGATGAGACCAAGATTAATTTGTTTGGTTCAGATGGTCTCAAGCATGTGTGGCGGCAATCAGGTGAGGAGTACAAAGATAAGTGTGTCATGCCTACAGTCAAGCATGGTGGTGGGAATGCCATGGTCTGGGGCTGCATGAGTGCAGCAGGTGTTGGGGAGTTACATTTCATTGAGGGACACATGAACTCCAATATGTACTGTGAAATACTGAAGCAGAGCATGATCCCCTCCCTCCGGAAACTGGGTCGCAGGGCAGTGTTCCAGCATGATAATGACCCCAAACACACCTCTAAGACGACCACTGCTTTATTGAAGAGGCTGAGGGTAAAGGTGATGGACTGGCCAAGCATGTCTCCAGACCTAAACCCAATAGAACATCTTTGGGGCATCCTCAAGCGGAAGGTGGAGGAGCGCAAAGTCTCGAATATCCGCCAGCTCAGTGATGTCGTCATGGATGAGTGGAAAAGCATTCCAGTGGCAACCTGTGAAGCTCTGGTAAACTCCATGCCCAGGAGAGTTAAGGCAGTTCTGGGAAATAATGGTGGCCACACAAAATATTGACACTTCAGGAACTTTCACTAAGGGGTGTACTCACTTCTGTTGCCGGTGGTTTAGACATTAATGGCTGTATATTGAGTTATTTTGAGGGAAGAATAAATTTACACTGTTATATAAGCTGCACACAGACTACTTTTCATTGTGTCAAAGTGTCATTTTGTCAGTGTTGTCCCATGAAAAGATATACTTAAATATCTGCAGAAATGTGAGGGGTGTACTCACTTTTGTGATATATATATATATATATATATATATATATATATATATATATATATGCAGCCTAGTAAAATAACAGCTGGTGTTAAATAAGCAGCCACACCAATAAACTCCTTGTTATTGTAGCATTTATGTATGTGTGTGCGTAAGTTGTAACCTCCTTTTCACTGTAAAATATTAGCACGCTCCCTAAAGCACTTGTAGACTGTACCTGTGTGTGTGGCGTCTCAGTGTCTCGGTATCCCGCGGGTGAGACTGGAGGTGATTTGACAACATGTGAGAGCGTGTTTTGGCAGCCTGCTTTGTTCTTCCCAAAGTGAGTGCGTACTCTCTGGCGGAAACGTGATGACAGATCAACACAAACTTGTTTCTGTTAACCCACAAGAGACATGAGAGGTGAATGAGGTTTGCATTCCACATAAGGGCAGGTGACCCTGTCAGCAGGTGGATGGATGTATTTTGAGATATACTAAAAAAATAAATCATATAGGCAAAACTTATTTGATGTTGCAGTCATCATTCTTGTTCTGTCTCTCTGTGAGTATTTTGTTTCTATTCTTCGGCTTTCATCACTGTGTGCGAGTAAAGGCACAGAGCTATCTGATGTAACAGACATGCTATGTCTCTGTCATGTCCCTCAGGGTAATGTCCAATTATTTATTTGGCTTTAAAACCACAGAGCAAAATACTGTGTGTGTGTGTGTAGGAGACGAGAGAGTAAGCACTAACATACTGTTAAAGCAAAAGTCCCTGGGCGATTAACCACAGGAATGTGTGTATCCTGATTTATTGAGGAATAACACGACTTCCTTAACCGGAAACCCATCACTCCAAACCACTGAATGATGGGGCTGTGTGTGTAGAATGAGCCGTGCATGATACAGCTTGTCAAAATGTTGGCATTAACTGATTGCATCGTGTGTCTCCTGTCTGTCTTATCTGCTGTTTCCTCTAATGCTAACTAAACATGAGCAGGAAATTCATGTCTACCACTATACGCATTTAGTTACAAATAAGAATCACAGAGCTCATCAGCAATTAGCATTCTGTTATAATTCTTATAACTAATCCAATTTTTTTTAGCAGAAACTGCTTAAACTTGCAACATTAGAATGATTTAAATTATAGAATATACAACCCCAAATCAGAAAAAGTTGGGACAGCATGGAAAATGCAAATAATAAAAAACACAGAGTTTCTTACATTTACTTTGACTTTTATTTGATTGCAGACAGGATGAACCTGAGATATTTCATGTTTTATCTGCTCAACTTCATTTCATTTATTAATAAACATCCATTCCTGCATTTCAGGCCTGCAACACATTCCAAAAAAAGTTGGGACAGTAAAGCATTTACCACTTTGTAATGATGCCATTCCTTTTCACCACACTTAAAAGATGTTTTGGCACCGAGGATACCAAGTGATTTAGTGTTTCAGCTTTTATTTTGTCTCATTCTTCCTGCAAACACGTCTTAAGATGTACAACAGTACGGGGTCGTCGTTGTCGCATTTTTCATTTCAAAATTCTCCACACATTCTCTATTGGGGACAGGTCAGGACTGCAGGCAGGCCAGTCCAGTACCCGTACCCTCTTCTTCTGCAACCATGCCTTTGTAATGTGTGCAGCATGTGGTTTGTTGAAAAATGCATGGACATCCCTGGAAAAGATGACGCCTTGAAGGCAGCATATGTTGCTCTAAGATCTCAATGTACTTTTCTGCATTAAAGCTGCCATCACAGAAGTGTAAATGACCTTTGCCAAGGGCACTGACACAGTCCCATACCATGACAGACCCTGGCTTTTGGACTTGTTGTTGATAACAGTCTGAATGGTCCTTTTTGTCTTTGGTCCGGAGCACACAACATACATTTTTTTTTAAAAGACCTGGAATGCTGATTCATCTGACCACAATATATGTTTCCCATGTGTGACAGTCCAGCATAGATGCCTCAGAACCCGGAGAAGTCGACGCCGCTTCTGGACATGGTTAACATGGCTTCTTTTTTGCACAGTAAAGCTTTAAGTGGCATTTGTGCAGTAACTCTATATTGTAGTGCTTGACAAAGGTTTGCCAAAGTAATCCCTCACCCATGTGGTTATATCAGCTATTGTTGAGTGGTGGTTCTTGATGCAGTGCCGTCTGAAGGATCGAAGATCACAGGCGTTCAGCTTAAGCTTGCTCCCTTGGCCTATTTACACTGAAATTCCTCCCGATTCCTTGAATCGTTTAATGATATTATGCACTGTAGAGGGAGAAATATGCAAATCTCTTCCAATCTTTCTTTGAGGTTCATTGTTTTTAAACATTTCAATAATTTTCTCACACATTTGTTGACAAACTGGAGATCCTTTGATTATCTTTGCTCATCAAAGACCTTTCCTGGATGCTGCTTTTGTACCAAACCATGATTACAATCACCTGTTGACATCACCTGTTTGGAATCACATCAATATTGAGTTTTTACCTCATTACTTAACCCTAAATTGGCCCCGTCCCTACTTTTTTTGGAATGTGTTGCAGGCCTGAAATGCAGGAATGGAGGTTTATTAACAAATGAAATTAAGTTGATCTGATAAAACATGAAATATCTTGGGTTCAAACTGTCTGCAATCAAATAAAAGTCAAAGTAAATGTGAGGAACACTGCATTTTTATTTAATTTGCATTTTTCATACTGTCCCAACTTTTTCTGATTTGGGGTTGTGCAATACTAAAACCCAAAATGTATATTCTTCTTTAAAGTTATTATTAAAAAAAAGTGCAACTGTTTAGCCTGGTTGCACAACTGCCAACTGATAGAGTGGGTAAACTAAAACTGGTAAATATCACTCCACTGTTACACTGGTGAATCACGCTGCTTCGTGTGGTTATTTAAGAGGCTTACAAAAGACAAAAAAAAAGAAAAAATTAAGAGGCTTCCAGTCTAGTGACATCAATTTCTTGCGCAGTAGCATTAGCTTACATGTAGCACTATTCATATTTTGACCCTTTAACGACTTCATAATTTAGAGGATCCAGTGATAATAGACAGAAGAATCTCCATAAAACAAAACGTAACAGCTTTGGAACATTTTTTATAACTGCAAGATGCGGGAGAGACAATTTGCAAAATCTCCATCAATTTTTCCCATTCAAAATTTCTCTTAGACCCGGGTTACCAAATATGGGCATAACAACATGGCGTGGACTACAAACTGACGACACGACTTCAGTGGTCTATTCCATCTTAAAGCCATCTGCTTGGTTTCTCCAACTGAGAGGGTGTATGTTCCTCAGCATGCTTATTACCTGGGCACAACATTTTTTGCCACTTTGGAGTTTCTGGTACATGTCAGCTGTTGTCAGGATATGACTGGTGGCCCAGGTGGCATGCTGAGGTGTATGTTCCTCAGCATGCTTATTACCTGGGCACAACATTTTTTGCCACTTTGGAGTTTCTGGTACATGTCAGCTGTTGTCAGGATATGACTGGTGGCCCAATATGCCACTGGAAACACTTTCCCACCAAACTTGGACAGAGGCTATTAACCATTCTCCAGGTCTTCCTGCTGTCTACAAGAATTACTTAATTAAGAACTGTAATGTTACCTATTTAGCTACTGTGGAGACTGCTAAGGTGGTGCAGGTTAAAATTCCTTTATCAATTCTCAATGGGGGAAATTCAAAAATCCAAGAATTCAGCCCTTTAATGGGCAGAATATGCCCACAACCCAGTCACTTACTCCTCAACCACCCCTGTTACCTTGGAATCTTATCCACAACAAGGTCCCATGGATGGACAAGTGGGAAGGTTTAGGAGTCGGCTTATGTTCAATTAGAGAGGGCCATCAGACAACAGAAATCCCAAGCTGACCGGAGCTGCAGGGATGTGCCAAGAGTGGAGTATCGACAAGAAGTTAGAGTATGGCTTTTCTTTAAAAAACTGCACAAATTTACACAACTTTTTACTTGCTTTCTTTTGGGACCTTTCAAGATCCTCCAATGCATCAACAAAGTGATGTTTTAGCTACACCTAACCTCACCGCACAAAGTATCACCTTCAGGGTCAATACAGCTACCACCTATGCAGTAAGCCCTCCTGAAGTCATACAGAGGATTGGGGCAGCACTAGTATTTGGTGGAATGCAAGGGATAGGGTCTGAATGAGCATTCATTGCAGCATGCACTAAAGGTAATTGAAAACTGTGTTTAATAGTTAATATATACTTTCATGGAATCTTTAACAAAGCATAGGGTTTGCTTTATAGAGAAGTAGTACCCAGCTGCAGGTCAGTTTGCACAATTTGTCACATGGTCTACAAGGAGTCATCTTAAAATCTGTTAATTTGCTTAAGACTTTGGCTGGATTTTGACCTTCAGCTAGACTATTAATAGACTATTGATAGGGATTGTGTTCCTTTAGCCAGGGGTAGCCAAAGACAACCAAAGATGAACTCCAATGGGTAATATCAGAGCTTTGATATTCGCAGATGACAAGACTAATCCAATGCTGACGTCCTCACAGTAAAGTCTAGTTAGTTATGGAACTTTTTGATCATTTTTCTGACTATTCTATTTAAAATTTAGTTCTGGATTTGCTTTATTATACTGTCAGTTATTTTAGAACTGCCAGGCATGTAAAACATACCCCAGTAACACTGTTTTTTATTCATGTAATGTTAGCACATCATGAGAAAGCATTACATTTGAGATAAGACTTCACTAAACAGCCATAATGACAGTTTAAATATGTAATTATTAAAGAACAATGATGTAGCAACCAAAAACCTTCTCTATCTATTTAATGTAGATAATATAAGTAAAAAAGTGGTTATTCGGGTATTGTAACATCCTCTATGTGCACCTTGTTTTGTTTTAACTTCTGTGTCCCACACCCTGTCTGTGGCCCTTGTTTTTGATTTGATCCTTGCCCATTGCAATCAACTGTTTTCCACTGTCTTTGTAATCAGAGTGTGTATGTTTACCTTTGTTTGTCCTTTGTCCTTGGCCGAGTATTGCCATTGCTAGCATTACAAAGCATTTTCATAAATTCTTGATTTATATACCTGTTTTATATTTCTGTCCTGTATACCTCTTCAGAGTCCCGTACACTTCATTCATTGTTTAGAAGTTAGTTCCTGCCTCCTGTCATTGATTCATGTTCCTGGTTGCCGTTCTCTCTCCTGTTTACATATGTATTGCTCTCCTGGTCTTGGCTCTTGTCAGCCTTGATTATGTTTATGCACTTTGCTCTAATAAAATGATTATGCACTTATTATCCATGATATTAAGCAATTGTGTTGCACCTCCTTTGTTCACCCACTGTTACACAATACTCTTAAGGATGCAGCATGTCAGTGACCAAAGAGCAGGTACCTTTAACTGTCAGCAGCTGAATTTGTCTGACTTTTTTCCAACCTGCTCCAACCTGCTTAGATTCACTGACCAGTGTGTGGGTACACTGATCTGCCAATTGAGTTCCTGGACTTTAGTTTGAAGCTGCCACCTGGCTTTCAATTGACTGTTGCTGTGCATCCACTGGGATTTCAGTCTGATTAATTGAGTGAAAGGCAGGAACACCACAGACAAATCACCAGTCCATCACAGAGCACACACACACACACACACACACACATGCACACACACACACACATGCACACTTAGGGCAATTTTTAGTAGCTCCGATTGGCCTGACTGCATGTCTTTATACATGTAGGGTGAAACCAGAGCACCTGGATGAAACCCACATGTACACAGGGAGAACTTGCAAACACTACAAAGAAAGGACACTGGCTGCCCGGCCAGGGAATTGAACCCATGCCCTTCTTGCTGTGACAGTGGTGCTACCTACTAAACCACTGTGTTTTGGGTAGCAAAGTACTTGTTAAATGTAAATAAAGTGTTGGAGTTGAGATATATTTAAAAGTTATTGCATGGTATGGACATGGTATGTGTATACTGATTTTGGTCTTGGGAAATAAATCCTAAACTATACCATCTGGATCAAACAACCATTTTACATGTTACATCTTTTAGCTACAATATTCAAATATATATATTGCAATGTTATCTCATGCAAAATGCATCATTCAAGATCCACACTGTTAATGTTGACTGTGTGTGTATTTCTCTGTGTGTGTGTGTGTGTGTGTGTGGTGTGAGTCATTAAGAGTTGGCAATAAGAATACTTGTAGTTAATAATTTAGCTGTCTAGCTTGTCCCTGAGTATATGTTTGCCTGAGAATTGGTTTATTTATTTTCCTATTTTAGTCTCTTATGTAATATAACCACCGCCATTTATCAGTTCTACACACATCCAGTTATCTGTACTCTGGTTTGTACCTCAGTACTAATCTAGACTACTATACACACAGTATTATGTTTTTTTCTAATAAATTTCCTAAAGTGAGGGATTTCTTCTTCTTGTTGTAATCCTAAAGTAATTATAATTTTAACCATCCATAACATGGATGAACATTTGACATAGGTCTTTCATCAGACTTAACTGTTCCCTATTTATATTCCTCCACACTTCAGCTGGCAGGAATCACCCTGGGCAAATATGTCATATCATAAATGAGTCTGCAGAATCAGCTCTTACCGGATCCAAACAACTGCCACTAACAAAGAATCCCAGTCATTCATTCATTATGATTATCATCATAGCTTAGCTTTCTGGGTAAAGCTAAGCTATGATGCACACCTTTAGCCAAATTCTGCAGCAGTCTTATATATAATTTAAAATTTATTGTACAATTAACTTATATTTAATGACTTAAATAGAACAGAAAAATGATCTAATATTTGTGGCATGTGCAATAAAATTTTTTACATATTAACACTAACCTTGGCAGTTACTACAGCTTGCAAACACAGTTTGTAGCCAACTTAGGATCTTGCCCTAAGTTTGAGTCAGTCAGTATTTTAAGTAAGCCAGTGGTTGATGGGTGTTAGAACAGGGTTGGAAAAGTCAGATTATTTATTAAGTTCTGGAATATTAGATGGCTGACTGTTGCATAATGTTCTGGACCGACCTGGCATGTTCTTGTAGTCAGTTAAAGCTTACCGATGTAATTTAATTCCAAAGCTTTACAATTGTGAGGTTGTCAAAACATCATACATTCCACAATTGCCTGTAAAATTACAGGGGTTGGACAAAATAACTGAAACACCTGGTTTTAGACCACAATAATTTATTAGTATGGTGTAGGGCCTCCTTTTGCGGCCAATACAGCATCAATTCGTCTTGGAAATGACATATACAAGTCCTGCACAGTGGTCAGAGGGATTTTAAGCCATTCTTCTTGCAGGATAGTGGCCAGGTCACTACGTGATGCTGGTGGAGGAAAACGTTTCCTGACTCGCTTCTCCAAAACACCCCAAAGTGGCTCAATAATATTTAGATCTGGTGACTGTGCAGGCCATGGGAGATGTTCAACTTCACTTTCATGTTCATCAAACCAATCTTTCACCAGTCTTGCTGTGTGTATTGGTGCATTGTCATTTTGATACACGGCACCGCCATTGGATGCACATGGTCCTCCAGAATGGTTCGGTAGTCCTTGGCAGTGATGCGCCCATCTAGCACAAGTATTGGGCCAAGGGAATGCCATGATATGGCAGCCCAAACCATCACTGATCCACCCCCATGCTTCACTCTGGGCATGCAACAGTCTGGGTGGTACGCTTCTTTGGGGCTTCTCCACACCGTAACTCTCCCGGATGTGGGGAAAACAGTAAAGGTGGACTCATCAGAGAACAATACATGTTTCACATTGTCCACAGCCCAAGATTTGCGCTCCTTGCACCATTGAAACCGACGTTTGGCATTGGCACGAGTGACCAAAGGTTTGGCTATAGCAGCCCGGCCGTGTATATTGACCCTGTGGAGCTCCCGACGGACAGTTCTGGTGGAAACAGGAGCGTTGAGGTGCACATTTAATTCTGCCGTGATTTGGGCAGCCGTGGTTTTATGTTTTTTGGATACAATCCGGGTTAGCACCCGAACATCCCTTTCAGACAGCTTCCTCTTGCGTCCACAGTTAATCCTGTTGGATGTGGTTTGTCCTTCTTGGTGGTATGCTGACATTACCCTGGATACCGTGGCTCTTGATACATCACAAAGACTTGCTGTCTTGGTCACAGATGCGCCAGCAAGACGTGCACCAACAATTTGTCCTCTTTTGAACTCTGGTATGTCACCCATAATGTTGTGTGCATTGCAATATTTTGAGCAAAACTGTGCTCTTACCCTGCTAATTGAACCTTCACACTCTGCTCTTACTGGTGCAATGTGCAATTAATGAAGATTGGCCACCAGACTGGTCCAATTTAGCCATGAAACCTCCCACACTAAAATGACAGGTGTTTCAGTTATTTTGTCCAACCCCTGTATGTAAAAGTCTGTACCTTGTGAACACACATAATGGAAAAATGTTTGTAGGTTTCCATTCACTGTTGACAGAATGACACTGGCTGCACTTAGTGACTGTATCTGGCAGTATCATAGGATGCCACCATTCCAACAAATTTCTGCCTGGGTTAAATTGCTCCATACAACTGTATGTGCTGTTATTGTACAGTAAAAATGTCTTGGAACAAGAGCTCAACCATGAAGCACTAGGTCAGACAAGCTCACAGAAAGGGTCATGTAGCATATTAGGTGCAACTCTAACAAACTTGAAGTCCCAACATGGGTTTGGTATTAGTATTAGCTCAACACAGTGTTTAGTTCTAGTGTTTGGTGGTGGGTTTTGTATAAAGTATTGTGTGTTTTGTATCGTATTCACTATTGTAAATAAATACCTGCACTACTAAATACCTGTTACATACACAGAACCCATCATACCACCTTTAGAATCCATAACTCTTGAGAACTCCAGTTCCAGAACATCCTTTATCGGTATTTATTCATTCCTAGCATTTCTTCTTTTTTTAAATTTATTTATGCATTTTCTCCCGATTTTGCGTAGTCAATTTGTTTTCCGCTGCTGGGGATCCCTAATGGCATTCAAAGAGGGTTTATTGCATCTCGCGCCGACCCTTGCGCAGACCTAGTGGACCCCTTCTTTTCGCTTATGCTTTCTGCACAGGCGACTCTATCTGCTAACCAGGGTCCTGACACAGTGTTTGAAGATCCTACCCACCTAGTCCAGTCTTTCCACCCAGAAGGCATAGTGGCCAATTATTGTCTGCTGCAGGCACTGCCAATTGTCCCCTCTAGATGGCACCCAGCCGTCCAGTGACGGAATATCCCGCTGTGCCATCTGGGCGCCTTTCCTTGCACTTCTAAATTATTTCATTTTTTGTTAATAATTCCCCCAGATATCAGCTTGGTCGATAAGTAAAGTTGTAAAAGGGTTGAGGAGCTGCTTGGACACCTGTCTACTGTTTTAGTGCAGCTCCACAATGATTACAAATCCCAACAGAAAACACTACAACCATTTCCCCAGTGTCTATTATTATCTTACTTTGGTATTTAGTAAACAGAAATCCTCTTGGCTCAGACCATGAGACTGTGCTACTGACCAGATCATAATTCTTTCCCCCTTTAGTGAAAGAAATATTGGCCATAAAGGAATACACAGGAGGCCCTAGGGCAGGGGTTTGTCCAGCTCTCATAATCACCTATGTCAGCTAGGTTTTAATTTTGTAAAAGACAGATTGTGATCTTTGTGGATGTATAGACATAACATGGCCATAACCAAATTACCAAGACGTTTTAATACTGCTTGTCCTTGGTGACAGCTGCACTGGAACAATTAGTTGGAGCCAGAGTTTTTATAAAACTTGACCTGACGAGTGAGTACTCATAAGAATGAATGGATGAATGATTGTTCTCCATCATCATAGAACCATGAGCATTAGGTAATGCCTTATGGTCTGGTGAATGCCCCATGAATTTTACATTCATTTCCTAATAAGGTTTTTTGTGACCTGCTTCATGGGTTTGTGGTGGTCTACATTGACAACATTCTGGTGTATTCCCACAACCAGGAGGTACATGTGGGTCCTTCACTTCAAGTTGTTGAAAAAAATTTTTGCACCCCGTAGCTATTGTTTCCCCCAAAAAGTATTGCCTTTAGAAAGAACCTGCATCGGGAGGATTGGGAAAAACAAGTGCTCCTTGGAAACAACTTGTGGGTCTTAATCCCCCTCATTAGGACTAAATTAGGTATGGCAATCATCTGTCACCTCAGGAGCAGCTCCTAGAAGGGAAGTTTCTGTAATGAACTCCAAGTCCTAAAATGCTCAACACATAGTTCTGCCCTCACAATCACAGTGCTCATCATCACCTGAGTTCTGACACTTGAGGTTTATTCCATACCTGATTGTCCCTTTACAAAAAGCTTCCCATTCCATGGTTTCCTCGCACAGCCTTGCACTTTCCTGCATGCTCTTGCTTTGCTCTTCCTCGCTCCACATTTTCTAGTATTCCATGTAATTCCTTACTGGTTTGCCTCAGTATGTGTTAGAATAGGTCATTCTTTTGTGTAGTTCAGTTAATGTTAGTTTACATATTGTCATTACAACTTAGCTGTCACTTGAGTTTGTTTTTAGCATTAGCACTTAGCTATCAATTTAGGATCTGTTATGAGTATTAGCTTGGTGTTTAGTTCTAATCTCTGGTGGGGGGTTATTGTTTTTATTCACTAATGTAAATAAACACCTGCAATAATTTATCAGGAACGGACTGTATCTTGAACTTTAGAGCTGCCATGAGCTTTGATGATTTAGTTCCAATGGCCAATTTAATATAAATGTGGGTTCAATTTGTGTTTAAATGTGTTTTAAAATGACAAAGTGACTGAAATTAGGAAACATGCTACATAACAGCATCACACTGAGTAATGATACTTAATTCTAATTGGCTATTAATACTAAGAATTGTTCCTTAAACTGTAGTAATATTTTTTACAATTAATAAGGGAATGTAGATCATGGGTCACTAATTAAATGGTTGTGAAATAAACAGTTCTAATAATAATTGTTGGTAGTGTATTTTTATTTAAGGGTCAGGTTTTTGTAACACATCACTGTGCTTAGATTTACACTATATTCAGTTGATGACCTGACCCTGATACATCTTATTTAGAGAGCAGGGTTTTGTAAGTTCAACATAATTTCGTTCAACATGATGCATTGTTTCTAAACGTTTTAGGTGACATAATCTTGTTTGAAGTGTCTTTGTAGTACAACAATCATGTTTGCATTTTGGACTTTGCTTTCCAACCCATCTCAGTTTGGCTTATTGCTCTAGAACCTCTAGAGGTTGAGAAAATGACCTCAATTATTTTCCAATGACCTCATTAGCTGAAGTATTTTGAGATCAAACAGCAGCACACCATAAAGAGTCCAGAGTGCGAGTAAAAGCTTCCTCTCAGTCTCCCATTAGAGTGCCTCTTGCTGGGTGAGGCCTTGTTACCGAAGACACCTTTTAGCCCCAGGTGAGGGCCTGATTGGTTAATTGTCCTGGGAATCAAACTGGCATGTGGACATGTTCTGACATGCACTTTCCTCAGCAGGACAAGCTGAGAGCAAAGGGCAAGACAAAGGCAAAACTTCAGCCAAGATTCAAAGACTGCAAGAGATTATAAACCTACTAAAAACAACAAGTCAATGTTATGGCAGTTCAGTGATGTGTATCAATTATATTAATTACATTATTATAATGGGAAAAAAGTCAGTTGAAAGCCACAGAATTACATCAGTCAAATTATTTGCTGTATATTGTCTCTAAAGATCAGACAAGACATTATGATTTAACTGCACGTGAGTCCTTACAAGAGCCTGTTTATCAGGGTCATTTACAGTGAGACGATGGTGTCTGGCACAGGCGGTGAGATTCTGGTTGTTAAAAGGGCTTGGCCCTTTATAGGCGTCTTGCTACCTCTGGACCTCCTGTTGCACTGAGACCCAATCTGGTGTCGGGAGAGCTGAACAAGTGTGCAATCACAAAACAAAAGACCCTTTTCTTCACTTAAATGCCCATTGTTGTGCTGAGGAAAAAAGCATTGGGTAATTACACAGCATTCAGGAGACACCTTATGTTCTTTGTCTGACCAGTTAGAAAAGACTGAGTTGAAAAAGGGGTAGTTATATCACAACAATTATGTGAACCTGCTTCATATTTAAAAGGAAGTGAGAGGGTAGGTTGGGTAGACTCTAAATCTAGTTTTTAATTTAATATGGCAAAGCGGTCCAGTTGGTCTCTTAATATCGTTTTATGGTTCTCAAAATCCAAAACAATGTTGACCATTAAAAGTGAATGTTGGACTTGCATAGATCATGCACCACAAGTGTTTATAAACAGAAACAGTAAGGAGTACTCAGGAGGCAGGTGCTTTATAACGATAGATTTAAAGAATCCAGTACTATAAAACTGCTAATATACAGTATTTAAAGACATTATATGTACCCTAAGCAATACATACTGAATAAAAAAAAAAATTGTGCTATACACAATAGTATTTGGTCATATATTGATCATGCTGACCATGAGCTTGTTTGACATCTGATTTCAGAAACAAATGGTATTCAAACTGAGTGACCTGTGTAATGTGATTTTTTCAGTTGTAACATCAGCCACTCTTCTGTGTGTATGTGTGAGGGAATTTTCTCCCATTCAGTTAAAATAGCATTTTTGTGGCTGGGCACTAATATTGGTGTGATGCTAGTATAGTATGTTTTGGACAAAATAATCTGCTAAATGTGTGTTAATGCAGTATCATGACTTACTGCTTACGGCCACACCACCTTGAGATTGCCTGATCTTGTCTGATCTCAGAAGCTAAGCAAGGCTGGGCTCAGTCAGTACCTAGATGGGAGACCGCCTGGGAATACTGAGTGCTGTACGCCTAATTTAAGACAGTGGTAGCCTAGTGGGTTGAGCTTTGGGCTATCAACTGAAAGATTGAGATTTCGAATCCCAGCTCTGCCATGCAGCCACTGTTGGGCCCTTGAGCAAGGCCCTTAACCCTCTTTGCTCCAGGGGCACCATACAATGGCTGACGCTGCGCTCTGACCCCAGCTTTCACACAAGCTGGGATATGCGAAGACAGAATTTTGTTGTGCTGTACACATGTATATGTATATATGACAAATAAAGACATTCTATTCTATTCTATGACTTCTCAGTTTTGGAATGAGCTTCCACATCCAAATCATACATAAATGAATTAATGAAATTCTAAGCTTTCAATTTTGTGGCAACAGTTTGGGGCACACTTTCCTGTTCCAACTGACTACAAAGCAAGGTCCATAAACACAACTTGATAAATTTGGTGAGAGGAAGTGACGTGCCCAGAGCCCTGACCTCAACTTTGGGGTTCAACTGACTTGAATATATTGGCAGTCATGGTAGACTGCCAACAGTTATTTGTTATTTTGTAGCATAGGACTTCATTTTATCCTCTAGATTTATTTTAGAATGTTTTTTTGTGTTTACGAGGCTGGCAAATCCATAACTAATTCATAAACCTAAATACTAGGAGCTGCACCCTTATGAATAAATATTTCTACTGCCAATTTCCCAGCACCAAGCTGGCTGTGACAACTTTACAAGGATGGCACGTTTCTAGTCAAGTCAAGTCAAGTCAACTTTATTTATATAGCGCTTTTTACAATAGACATTGTCTCAAAGCAACTTTAAAAAATCCAGGACCAACAGATACAAAAACCCCTGTTGAGCAAGCCGAGGGCAACTGTGGCAAGGAAAAACTCCCTGAAAATTACAGGAAGAAACCTTGAGAGGAACCAGACTCAGCAGGGCCCATCCTTCATGGGTGGCCTGGAGGATACTTTAAATAAATACACGATTTACACAAATCATACAAACACAGAATTAAATGATCTAAAAGTCATAACTGGTAATAAATAGATAAATAAACAATTAAATAATAATAGAGTTGTTATCCACTCTAGTCTTCAATAAAGTCTGTAGTGATTTCTTGTCGTTGCAATTACTCCAGACCAGTCACATCTGACAGGAGCAGCATCGTTGTCCCGGCAGTCTCGACTTCAATCCTTAACCTCGGCGGGTAAACAGGTTTCCATCAGAATGCCCTCGGGGTAAAACAACAGAGAATGTAGTTAATAATGTACAATGCTAGTTGACAAACAGTTTTACAGAGAGTTTTAGACTCCGGCAGCCCTAATTATTACAGCATAACTAAAAGGGAGAGCAAGCAGGTAACAAGGTCATGAAGGCTTTCACAGGACATCAGCGCCCATCTCCCCACCGTCACCAAACCTGAGTGATCGGACAAGAGAGGCAGAACGACAGCAACCCAACATCCCTGATCACCACAAGTTTCTATGACCAAGAACCCCCAAGCTCTGCGCCTTTGTCTATACTAATCAAAAGCCTGAGAAAATAAATATGTTTTCAGTCTAGACTTAAACATTGAGACTGTGTCCGAATCCCGAATAGAGGCAGGAAGATTATTCCAGAGTTGTGGAGCTTTGTAGGAAAACGCTCTTCCACCAGCCGTGATCTTTTTAATTTTAGGAACTATAAGTAACCCTGCATCTTGTGAACGAAGTGGACGCGCTGGGCTGTAGTGATTAATAAGTTCACTCAGATACTGTGGAGCCAGACCATGTAGCGCTTTATAAGTTAGTAAAAGTATTTTGTAATCAATGCGAAATTTAACTGGCAGCCAGTGTAGAGATGATAGAACAGGAGTAATATGGTCAAATTTTTTAGTTCTAGTTAGCACTCGAGCTGCTGCATTTTGAACTAACTGGAGTTTGTTTAAGGATCTACCAGAGCATCCAGTTAGAAGAGCATTACAATAATCTAACCGAGAAGTTATAAACGCATGGATCAGTTTTTCGGCGTCATTAACAGATAGTATATTTCTTATTTTAGAAATGTTACGCAAATGATAGAAAGCAACTCTAGTAATATTATTAATGTGTGTATCAAATGAGAGATCTGAATCTATTGTGACACCTAAGTTTTTTACATCTGGGCTGGGAGTAACAGAGAACGTGTTTAAGTTTAGCACCAGGTTAGACAATTTGTCTCTTGCAGCTTTAGAGCCAACAAGTAAAACCTCTGTTTTATCTGAATTAAGTAAAAGAAAATTACACGACATCCAGTTTTTTATGTCGTTTACACAATCTTCTATCTTACTGATTGTGTCAGTATCATTTGGTTTGGCTGATATATACAGCTGTGTGTCATCTGCATAGCAGTGAAAGTTTATGCCATGTTTATGAATAATTTCACCTAGTGGAAGCATATAGAGTGTAAATAATAGCGGTCCCAGTACCGACCCCTGTGGAACACCATACTTTACTTTTGTAGTTTCCGAGCATTTATTATTTACATAAACGAATTGAGAGCGGTCAGTCAGATATGATTTAAACCAAGAGAGTGCGAGTCCTTTAACACCTACTGTATTTTCTAGCCTCTCCAGTAAAATGTTATGATCGACCGTATCAAACGCTGCACTAAGATCTAATAGAACAAGAAAAGAGACACATCCATTATCAGAAGACATTAACAACTCGTTAACTACTCTAATTAATGCGGTTTCGGTACTATGATTGGGTCTAAATCCTGATTGAAATTTTTCATGAATACAATTTTCATTCAAATAAGAACATAACTGTTTGGAAATGACTTTTTCTAATATCTTTGAGACAAAAGGAAGGTTTGAAATTGGCCTATAATTAGCTAGTACATGTGGATCAAGATTAGGTTTTTTAATCAGGGGTTTAATAACAGCACTTTTAAACAATTTAGGTACATATCCAAGGCTAAGGGATGCATTGATTAATGTAAGCAGGGGCTCTACAATAGCTGGGAGTAAATCTTTAAGTAAACGAGTTGGAACAGGATCGAGTATACACGATGATGACTTCGATGATTTAATCAACACAGTTAGTTCATTTTGGGAGATTGGATTAAAGGAATTTAGTTGGATTAACTCGTTACTATTATCACCACTGTTATCACCAATGCTGCTCGGAGTGAGTCCATACTTAACATTGGCAAGTGACACAATCTGACTCTGAAGTCGTATTTTTTCTATCTTGTCATTAAAGAATTTTAAAAAATCATCGCTGGTACAGTCAGGCGGTATATTAGATTCAGTTTCATTAACGTTTTTAGTTAATTTGGACACTGTCTCAAAAAGGAATCTGGGATTGTTTTTATTTTTCTCTATTAGGGATGAATAATATAAAGATTTAGCTTTTATAAGTGCATGTTTATACTCAGTTAGAGCATCTTTCCAAGCAATCTTATACACTTCTAGTGTAGTGTGACGCCACTTGCGTTCTAATTTTCGTGCTGCTTGTTTAAGTGCGCATGTGTGGTCATTGTACCAAGGAGCAAGTTTTTTCTCCCTAATCAGTTTAGTTTTGAGTGGGGCTACGTTATCTAAGGTTGTGCGCAGTACGGTCTCTAGGTTTTGAGTTGCCTGATCTAGTTCTTTAGGTTCTGATGCTGATATATTTGGTAATTCTGGTAGGCAGTTTATGAACGCTGCTGCAGTTGCAGATGTAATAGTGCGCTTACATTTAAAACGATTTGGTTGCTGTATATTATTGGACAGGGACACTTCATAAATTAGTAGAGAGTGATCAGAGATTAAGTCATTCTGTGGTATAATTTCCAGGTTGTCTATGTTTATACCATAAGTAAGTATTAAATCTAAGGTATGTTTACAGCGGTGAGTGGGTCCTGTTACATTTTGGGTGATGCCTAAGGATTCTAAAATAGAGTCAAACGCAATTTTGAGTGGATTACACTTATCCTCATAATGAATATTAAAGTCACCAACAATTAAAGCTTTCTTAGTTGATAAAACTAATTTAGAAAGAAAATCGGCAAATTCGTTAAGAAATTCTGAGTAAGGACCAGGGGGTCGATAAACAGTAACCAGCTTAAACATACTATTTTTATCAGATGAACATTTATTGGTTATGTCAGAGATAAGAACTTCAAACGAGTTTGTTATGGGAGATGATTTTACAGTAAGACCTATGTCTTTATCATAAATTGCGGCTATTCCTCCACCACGACCGCTAAGACGTGGCTTATGTTCATAACTGTAACCCGGAGGAGATGCTTCATTTAAACCTAGATACTCATCAGGTCTAGCCCAGGTCTCGGTTAAACACAGGGCACTAAGACAATTATCTGTAATTATTTCATTTACAATTACTGTTTTGCATGCAAGTGACCTGATGTTTAGAAGTCCTAACTTTAGTTTAACTTTACTAGGGTTTTCATGATGCTCATTTAGATTAATTTTAATTAAGTTATTATGACATACTTTTTGATTTTGTTTTGGCTTACACCTGCCACGGTAAACAGACACAGTCTCAATGGTTTGTGACCTAAGGATTCCAGGTGACGTCCGATGGCGACTCGCAGACAGTCGGTTAGGCCTGTTAGTCTGCTGCCTGGTCTTGGCTCTGGATAGTCATTTAACACTATCTGCCGCTACACTAACGCGGTGGTAAAGCCTGTCACCTATGCTGCAAGAAATGCGAGCAGCACCCTCCCACGTGGGGTGGACACCATCCCGCTTCAAAAGACCAGGCCTTCCCTCAAAGGTGGACCAGTTATCTACAAAATCAATGCAGTTTTCTGAGCACCATTTAGACATCCAGCGGTTCAGCGACAACAACCTGCTGTAGGTTTCGCCACTGGGTCGAATCGGTAAGGGGCCAGAGCACACTACTGCCTCAGACATCGACCTAGCTAACTCACACACCTCTTTAACATTACTCTTAGTAACCTCAGACTGCCGTAAACGAACATCATTAGTGCCGACGTGGATAACAATCTTCGAAAATCTACGATTAGCATTAGCCAGCACTTTTAGATTTGCTCTGATGTCAGGCGCCCTGGCCCCCGGAATACAGGTGACTATGGTTGCTGGTGTCTCTATGGGGGTTGCAATACGCACGTGTCGGAGCTGAGAATCTCCTATAACCAGAGCACTTACATTAACAGGCTTCTCAGCGGGTGGCTCACTGAGTGGGGAAAACCTGTTGGACACGTGCAACTGAGATGGTCGGTGCTTTTCCCTACGACTATGTCGCCGAGACGTCACCCAGTCGCCCCGCTGTGAGGGCTCTAATGCCGGAGTCTGGGGTTCTACACCTGAACTGCTGGCATTCGGGACTGCTACAGCTGAATCTAAGCCCTCACTAGTAGTAGTCTGTTCTAACGCCCGAATGCGCCCTTCTAACACTGATGTACCACTGATGTTCTAATGTACCAATGGTTTATAAATTAGTTATTCAGAAGTGCATATCTTTGGGAGAATAATAACTTGTTTATTCATGTTAATGTTTTTAAATGCTGTCATGAAATCAGTATCATATTGTGTGTGTATAGTTATCTATCTTAGTAAAATAGTAAATAGTAAAATATCTTTAATATATGTAATATTTTTGTACTTTGTTCTCAGGCGTAACAAAAGGGTTCCTTTCATCAAAAGGACTGAATGGTGTTACCGCTAAGGTACTCTGACCTTAGAGGTCAAATACAGGTCTGAGTGTTTAAAACACAGTCAGAGGAGTTCATAATACAAGGTTCCTTTCACTGACATTTCTGTGAAAAAAACAAACTGTGGTTAGTAGTTAGGATGTGCAGGTTGTGATTAAATAAGCTAGAGAACCACTGCAGGTAGGACCTTATACAATAACTGTTAATTGTAACTTTTAGTAAAAGCATTTGCCACATTAACAAATGTTATTGATATTGAAACTCCACACAGAAAGAACCCGGACCACTCCATTTGGGAATTGAACTCAGGACTGTGAGGCAATAAGCTACCCGCTGAACTGCAGTGCCACCAAAATGTGACTAAATAACTGACATTTTAACTTTTTTTTATTTTATTATTATTTTTTTTGTTTATAGTGAGTGTTCTAAAGATATGCATAAATGTGCTGAGTCTAAAATTTACACACAGTACAAAATCAATAAGTTTCTGCCACTCATGTTGGTGTCAAGGTTCTAATATAATAAGGGCAGTGATAGCTCAGTGGTTAAGGTACTGGACTAGTAGACAGAAGGTTGCCGGTTCAAGCCCCACCAAGTTGCCACTGTTGGGTCCCTGAGCAAGACCCTTAACCCTCAATTGCTGATCGTGTTCAGTGTGATGCATGTGGAAATTGTAAGTCGCTTTGGATAAAAGCGTCTGCTAAATGCTTAAAATGTAAAATGTAATATTTAATTAAATGTAATGGCATGGCCTTTAAATTCCTTGTTTGTAATGTTGGTTCTCCATAGGTTGCTGACTTCTTTGTTCTCATGTGAAGAGGGCCAGTTTTATTAAACCCATAAAAAAGTATATAAAACAAGTGTTTCTTTTCTTGCCAAGGTCAGGAAAAAATCCAAACTGAGTTTTACTCATTATACAGTGTATCACAAAAGTGAGTACACCCCTCACATTTCTGCAAATATTTCATTATATCTTTTCATGGGACAACACTATAGACATGAAACTTGGATATAACTTAGAGTAGTCAGTGTACAGCTTGTATAGCAGTGTAGATTTACTGTCTTCTGAAAATAACTCAACACACAGCCATTAATGTCTAAATAGCTGGCAACATAAGTGAGTACACCCCACAGTGAACATGTCCAAATTGTGCCCAAATGTGTCTTTGTCCCTCCCTGGTGTCATGTGTCAAGGTCCCAGGTGTAAATGGGTAGCAGGGCTGTTAAATTTGGTGTTTTGGGTACAATTCTCTCATACTGGCCACTGGATATTCAACATGGCACCTCATGGCAAAGAACTCTCTGAGGATGTGAGAAATAGAATTGTTGCTCTCCACAAAGATGGCTTGGGCTATAAGAAGATTGCTAACACCCTGAAACTGAGCTACAGCATGGTGGCCAAGGTCATACAGCGGTTTTCCAGGACAGGTTCCACTCGGAACAGGCTTCGCCAGGGTCGACCAAAGAAGTTGAGTCCACGTGTTCGGCGTCATATCCAGAGGTTGGCTTTAAAAAATAGACACATGAGTGCTGCCAGCATTGCTGCAGAGGTTGAAGACGTGGGAGGTCAGCCTGTCAGTGCTCAGACCATACGCCGCACACTGCATCAACTCGGTCTGCATGGTCGTCATCCCAGAAGGAAGCTGACGCACAAGAAAGCAAGCAGTCCAAGCAGTCCAAGAACATGGATTACTGGAATGCCCTGTGGTCTGACGAGACCAAGATAAACTTGTTTGGCTCAGATGGTGTCCAGCATGTGTGGCGGCGCCCTGGTGAGAAGTACCAAGACAACTGTATCTTGCCTACAGTCAAGCATGGTGGTGGTAGCATCATGGTTTTGGGGTGCATGAGTGCTGCTGGCACTGGGGAGCTGCAGTTCATTGAGGGAAACATGAATTCCAACATGTACTGTGACATTCTGAAACAGAGCATGATCCCCTCCCTTCGAAAACTGCAGGGGCAGTTTTCCAACAGGATAACGACCCCAAACACAACCTCCAAGATGACAACTGCCTTGCTAAAGAAGCTGAAGGTAAAGGTGATGGACTAAACCCAATTGAGCACCTGTGGCGCATCCTCAAGTGGAAGGTGGAGGAGTTCAAGGTGTCTAACATCCACCAGCTCCGTGATGTCATCATGGAGGAGTGGAAGAGGATTCTAGTAGCAACCTGTGCAGCTCTGGTGAATTCCATGCCCAGGAGGGTTAAGGCAGTGCTGGATAATAATGGTGGTCACACAAAATATTGACACTTTGGGCACAATTTGGACATGTTCACTGTAGGGTGTACTCACTTATGTTGCCAGCCATTTAGACATTAATGGCTGTGTGTTGAGTTATTTTCAGAACACAGTAAATCTACACTGCTATACAAGCTGTACACTGACTACTCTAAGTTATATCCAAGTTTCATGTCTATAGTGTTGTCCCATGAAAAGATATAATGAAATATTTGCAGAAATGTGAGGGGTGTACTCACTTTTGTGATACACTGTAGCTTAAAGGCTGTTGTTAAAAAATGCACCTAAAAGCGTAAGTCAACTACAGGTATGTTGCTAATCACATAGACAAAGAAAGTAAAGTATGCTTGACTGTGGACAATGTCAAATTCTAGAATTTTGCACACCACCAAATCAATAATCGTAATTAATAAATTGCTGTATGTATATTGTCACCCAACCAAAGTTGAACACTGCATGATGACCACTAGAATGATAAAAAACAACATTAAATATAAAAGATGCTTTGTATGGGATAACATGTATAGACTTCTCATACATATTCCAGGAAAGCAGTAAACTAAATTGAGTTCAAAAAGGCTTTGATGATGCTTCAGGTTAGTGATCTAGCTTACCTGAGTAAAGGAGAGAGAAAGAGCACATGAAGGATGTTTTACAGGAGCACTAAGTGGTAGGTGCACACATCATAAAGATTGATGTGGAGATAAAACTAGACAGAAACAGAGCAAGAGGGTTTGACATAGAAAGGAAGGAAAAACCCATCCTCTGTGCATTAAGTGGTGTACAGGAATTGGCTTGCCCAGCACAGTTGGGGAGAATAACCGAGACGCCAGTTCATCTGCTGTACATCTGGTTATGTTAGCCACAGGCTAACATCCCTTTCCCAGAAGCGACTAAACACATACCAACATAAACAGGTATTAGCCACAGAAAACAAACCTCATGCTGCAGCTTCTGCTACCACGAGCCTACCCTGTCTGAGTCAGTCTGGTGGACAGCAAAATAAATGCTTTGGACAGAGAGCTCTTTGATTCTGGTTAAGAGTGAAGTAAAAGGTGGAACTGATCCGGTGATTCATACTAGAGTTTAATGATGTGGTAAGTTCAGGAAACCTGAGTAGAATACAAAGAAAAAGCATATTTATTTCCTTCACACTTGGTCCACCAGTGATAAAGCAGTGCAGCAAGTGGTGTGGGTTTGATCCTTGCCTCCTGTCACTGTCTTTACAAAATTTGGCATGTTTTCCCTCATCTGCATAAGTTTTCTTTAGATACCATGTTTTCTCTATTTCAAATTGCACATAAATAATGGTATATAAATGTGTGTGATGAAGCAGTTGACTGATCCTTATTGTGCTTAGTGTTTCTGGGTAGGTTCTAGATTCCACGCCCTATGCATCTATGTAAAAATGGGTATTAAATAAAATAAACTTAATAATGACATAGAGCAGCTTTGTATTTGTATTGTCATTGATATTTTGTCCTACATACATGCAACAGAAATGTCCTATTATTGTTTAAATATATAAGATGTATGAATATTATTGTACCTTAAAAATCGACGTCAGTAGGTTTAAAAGGCGTTGAGTTTTCCTCATTACAATATATTGGAAACCTGATCTGAATGTTTAAAACACAGTCAGAGGAGTACAATATGCAAGGTTTCTTTCACTGAAAATTAAACTGTGGCATATTAGTAGATAAGGTTTGAAGGTTGTGATGCGAACCACTGCAGGTTGGGGTTGCACTGGGGTCATTTTTGACACTTATACACTGAAAATAACACAAATATAATATAAAAACACTAAAATACAATTGAAAAATCAATATAGAAATACAATAAAACCTGCTCTTTACCTTTACTTCTTTATTGTTTCCTTACACTTCTTAATTGTGGAGATGCTTAATCTTGGAATAATGCTTGATCTCAGTGCACAAAACGTGAAGCTAAGTGTTCATGTTGTTCTTTTAGTTCATGAATCCATGTTAAGCACTTATTTTTTTAAAGTGTTTTAGACTTGGAAACGCTGTTTTTTACAATTTCTCAGAACCCCCAGCTATAACACAAGTTTAAAAGTGAAACAGTGAGGAAAATGCAGCTAAACACAGATACATGTGGATGCTTTCAGAGTGGATTTGACTGTTATTCCACATTCCAAATGCAGATTCGTCTCATATGCATAATTTGATGACATTTCACTGCACCACTTAAGCCAGGCGCCGAACAAAGCGTCTGTTCATTGTTAGTTTGAAATTAAATAAATCAAAAAAAAAAAGCTATTGTCGCTAATGTCAAATTTAAGGGAAACTTCGTGTTTAAGGGTTAAATCTCTTCACAAAGTGTGTCGTGTTTTAAAAATTTTGAGTTTAGGGGAGTTACAAGGTACCACTGTACTTTGATGTAATAGTCTGGTGCATTTTAGAGCACTGTGTATTATGCTCAGATCTCTTATAAAAGTTTTATTTGATTGTGTGTTTAAACTGGTGGACAGCAATGAATGACTGGCCAAGTAAATGTTTGCATTGTTATTAAAGTGGGCTTAAATCTCCATGCTGATTTAATTGTAGGAAAGGTCAGGAAGGAATTACTGCTGTCCCACTTCAAACACACTTGTAGGCTGTAAATGAGAGCCGAGCCTACACTCTTTCTTTAGGAGCTTGATCTTTTCTATCTCCGCCTCTCTTCTATTAGCTTCATTCACATTCACATTAACATTTCTGTGTATTTCTCTTCATTTATCTCACTATTAGTCTTTTATCTCAGTGTGACCACTAGTGCAATTAAAACCTTTTTTTTTCTCTTTATATGTCTTTATATGTAAAAAAGAGTTTTACATGTTCTCCTCCTGTCCATCTGGTATTTTCCCACTCCCAAAAGCATGCATATTGTGATTTTTTTCTTTTATTTAGGGGATGCCACAGCAGATCTGGTGCACATTACAAGACTTGCACACCCCTTTTTATCTGTGTGTGTGATAGACTGACACCCTGCTCAGGCAGTATTAGTGCTGTACACCCAGCGTTGCTGCCTGACCCACTGCAATCCCTATTAGGATTAAGTTATCAGTATAAAAGAACGAATTAATTCTGTCCATGCCCATTATTAATTGGTGCTTTGCACACAACTCTGTACACATGACAACAATAAAACTCATAAAAACAAAGATGAGTAAAGTTCTAAATAAAACTTTTTATTTAGCACTGTGTTCAGTCAGACCATTTCAAATCCTAATAATATATTAGAAAATTACAATAAAATATTTAACAATAGTTTTCTCATGTATTTATTCATTTTTTTTCATTCCATATTTCACTAACTTCTTCATTGTGTTCCACAATGATTATTTTATGGCAACTCTTAAAACATTCACACCCAATGGCACTTTAGAGTTGACAATCTGCTGTTTACATGGTTTTAGGAGGAAGGAACCCTTGTAGAAACCAGAAAAAACATAAAAAGAGGGAACAGTGCCTGACATTACATATTTTTTTTACTTACTATCTTTATTTATGCATTTTCTCCCTTTTTTCCCAATTTAGCAAAGCGAATTTGTCCCCGATCGTGTCCCAGCGCTGGTGTGCTAGCAGAATATCTCACTGTGCCACCTGGGCACCCAATTTATTTATTTAAACAAACTCCCACAAACACACTACATTTTTGGGGGAAAACTGTAAAAATCACATAGAGGTTTTAATAGGATGGGAAAGTGCAGTGGGAATGGGCTATGTCTTCATTTTGGGAAAAGGGAGAAAATACACAAAAGATATAAAAATTTACAATTGGCTTTCTGTTTATTATATGCCAAAAGAACATCAGTTAATATTTAGTCACACAGAAGAAAGTGAAGGGGAAGAACATAGCTGAATGTAAATACGTAAATAGTACTACCAGTTAAAATGACTTCTTACAGTGTAAATAAATTATAAGTTATGCGACAGGGTTCTTTAAAAAAACAAAAAAGCTTTTTTTCAATAACACAATTTAATACAGTTTTACACAATATGACAGGTTACTTGAACTGTAAAGCTAAACAATCCAGAGATTTAAGATTATATGATAAAAGAGAGTGTTAGGATAGATTAATGTTGACCCTCTGCTCTTCTGTCTCATCTGTCTCCTAGGCTGACCTGTTGTTCAGGTACTCTACCCCTGGGGTGATTTACAATGTCTGAGATGGCGGTAATGGGCAACACCAGGATCCAACAGGCTTTTGATGAAACTGTCTGAGGAATTTAGAGTGATACATCATAATCTATGTGTTTAGATTACTGCAACTGTTCTCTAATTCTTTCATCATAAATAACATGTCTGACACCACACGCTACAGCACAGACAGAACTTTACATTGTTGGGGGCAGGGAGTGTGGGGGTACATGTTCACTAACTCACTGGCTACATCAACAATATACAATATATATATTGTCTTTTCTTCTTCCTTCTCTTCTTCTTTTCCTTCTTTTTATTAGAAGTACGTCGTTAGCATCATGATCATATTTTATGTTACCATAATTTATCACATTTGGTGCATTGTTAGTATAGCTTTTGTAAGAAATACATACTATTAACTGTATCTTATGCATTTATTAAGAGCTTTGTCCTTGTGTCAACAACAACAACAACAACAGCAACTACTTCTATTTATTTATTTATTTATTAGGATGTTAATGTCATGTTTTACACACTTTGGTTACATTCATGACAGGACAGGTAATTATTGGCTACACAAGATTCATCAGTTCACAAGTTTAATGTCAAACACAGTCATAAACAATGTTGTATCTCTAATTCACCTCACCTACATGCTTTTTTGGACTGTAGGAGGAAACCGGAGCTCCCGGAGGAAACCAATGCAGATGCCACACAGAAAGGACCCGGACCACTCCACCTGGGAATTGAACCCAGGACCTTCTTACAGTGAGGCGACAGTGGTACCCACAGAGCCACTGTGCCACCCCTACTACTACTACTACTAATAATAACAATTAATAATACGACACAGTGCCTTAGTTGGTAGCACTGTCTGCTTACAGCAAGAAGCTCCTGGGTTCAATTCCCAGATGGAGCTGTCCAGGTCGTTTTTGTGAGGAGTTTGCATGTTCTCCCTGTGTCTGCATGGGTTTCCTCCGGGTACTCCAGTTTCCTCCCACAGTCCAAAGACATGCAGTCAGGTTAATTAGAGCTACTAAAATTGTCCTGTGTGTAAATGTGTGTGTGTGTTTGTCCTGTGTTGGACTGGTGACCTGCCCAAAGTGTTTCCTACTTTTTGCCCAGCGGATTGGACCCTAAATAGGATGTAAAACCGACAATGAATGAATGAATGAACTAATGATTAATAATAATAATTATCATTAAACAAATTTATGAAAAGTGAATTATTTAATTTTTCAGTGACTTGGATAGTACATACAGTGGGGGAAATAATTATTTGATCCCCTGCTGATTTTGTAAGTTTACCCCCTTACAAAGACTTGAACAGTCTATAATTTTTATGGAAGGTTTATTTTAACAGAGAGAGACAGAATATCAACAAAAAATCCAGAAAAAAAACATTAAATAAAAGTTATAAATTAATTTGTATTTATTTAAGGGAAATAAGTATTTGATCCCCTACTAACCAGCAAGAATTCTGACCCCCACAGACCGGTTATGTGCACAAAAGGCACACAAATTAGTCCTGTCCCTGTATAAAAGACTCCTGTCACAGAATCAATTTCTTCCGTTCAAATCTCTCGACCACCATGGACAAGACCAAAGAGCTATCAAAGGATGTCAGGGACAAGATTGTAGACCTGCACAAGGCTGGAATGGGCTACAAGACCATCAGCAAGAAGCTTGGTGAGAAAGAGACCACTGTTGGTGCGATCATTCGAAAATGGAAGAAATACAAGATCACAGTCGATCACCCTCACTCTGGAGCTCCATGGTGGGGTAAGAATGATTCTGAGAAAGGTGAGGTCAGCCCAGAATTACACGGGAGGAGCTTGTCAATGATCTCAAGGGAGCTGGGAGCACAGTCACCAAGAAAACCATTAGTAACACACTTCGCCGTAATGAATTGAGATCCTGCAGTGCCCGCAAAGTCCCTTTGCTCAAGAAGGCTCATGTACAGACCCGTCTGAAGTTTGCCAATGAACACCTGAATGATTCAGAGAAAGCTTGGGAGAATGTGATATGGTCAGATGAGACCAAAATTGAGCTCTTTGGCATCAACTCCACTCGCCGTGTTTGGAGGCAAAGAAATGTCTGGTGGGGATGGTGTTCTTGGGGTCATATCCAGCATTTCTCTGCTCCCAGCTCCCTTGAGATCATTGACAAGCTCCTCCCGTGTAATTCTGGACTGACCTCACCTTTCTCAGAATCATTCTTACCCCACCAGGTGAGATCTTGCTTGGAGCTCCAGAGTGAGGGTGATTGACTGTGATCTTGTATTTCTTCCATTTTCGAATTATCGTGCCAACAGTGGTCTCTTTCTCACCAAGCGTCTTGCTGATGGTCTTGTAGCCCATTCCAGCCTTGTGCAGGTCTACAATCTTGTCCCTGACGTCCTTTGATAGCTCTTTGGTCTTGCCCATGGTGGTCGAGAGATTTGAACGGAAGAAATTGATTCTGTGACAGGAGTCTTTTATACAGGGACAGGACTAATTTGTGTGCCTTTTGTGCACATAACCGGTCTGTGGGGGTCAGAATTCTTGCTGGTGGGTAGGGGATCAAATACTTATTTCCCTTAAATAAATACAAATTAATTTATAATTTTTATTTAATGTTTTTTTTCTGGATTTTTTGTTGATATTCTGTCTCTCTCTGTTAAAATAAACCTTCCATAAAAATTATAGACTGTTCAAGTCTTTGTAAGGGGGTAAACTTACAAAATCAGCAGGGGATCAAATACTTATTTCCCCCACTGTATATGAAAATTAAATACAAAATTACCTTCCACACACTAATCTATAATATGTGCCATTCAGTAATTTACTAAAATTTAAAGAACTGAAATAATAGAAGCCTTTCAATTAGTTGTCAGAAGCCCTAACCACTGAACCATCACTGTGCACTTAGGAATTTAAATAATGATGTTCATCTCTCCATGGTCACTCTTTCTCTATGCGTCTATCTTACTGGCAGGTTTCCTGGCTGGGAGTATAAAGTGAGGACCTGCAGGTCGTACAGGCCCCTGGCAGAGTAGTTCATCTGTTATTAACCCTGCACAGCTGGGCTCTCAGGGAGGCTGCAGCCTCAATAGTGCTGAGTGAAAAGAGAACTGCAGTGCCTTTAATCTACACCATTGTGCCCGTAGATCAGTCACAGGGGACAGAGAGAGCCACCACGAACCCCACCGAGGCATGAGAATCTGCCACTGAGAGGTGCAAAACGGGAGACTAATTTCTCCAGTGCACACACTGACACACACACTGACACACACAGTGTTCTTTCTGTCTCTAACTCCACACCCCTTCCTCAAAACCCCACCTGCAATCCTCCTTTCATCTCATCACCCTGTGTTTAACACACAAAAGAGCCAGGAAGGAGAGCCTATTAAGTCACTTAGTTAAGGCCACTCGACAAATTAAAACAATTAGTCCATTTGTTTCATGCCTTTAAGCTCTGCCTTATCCACATATTCACCACTTTTACTAAAATTAAAATGCTATCACTAAAACTATAAAAACTAATTTTAAAAACATGTTCAGGACGTGCTGATGTAAAGAATGTTTTGCATGAAAACTGGTGTTAAAAAAAGTTCCCTTTATGTAGGCATTTTGAATTTTATTAACAATCAGCCCAGTTTTAATTTGCATAAAATCGCAGTAACATTTTTCCAGTCAATTTAACTCTGCATCACTAAAGCATCTAATAGCTTGAGCCCAACTCAAATGGGCCTATGCTGCAACAAGACTCACCACAAGCTTGATGGCTAGATGTGTCTTTAAAACTATTATATTGTATTTATAACTAATATGACAATTATATATAACTTCAAGACCACTAATAAAAATGCTTCTATTTTGCCTTTTTTAACATTTCTTTAGAAATCATATAATCAGCACAACAATTTGCTTTAAATATTTACAAAACATACATGAATGTTAAAATTTCTTAGTATTTGGTAAGGCCATAAACAAGTTTGTGATGAGTAGATAAATTCACCTGCTCAGAATGATCTAAACATGGTGCTTGAAAACTCAAGGAAATCTGACCTTTCCTACATAAGGAATCAACTTGGTCAATTTCACAAATACGCTTACTTGCTTTTTGGTGATGCCAAATACTAACAAATTCTAAAATTAATGTATCTTTTAAATATTCAACTTTACACTCAAATTGTTATTCTGATTTTATTATTTGTAATGATTAGTATTCACTAGTGGTCTCAGACTTTTAGACATATTAATTTTAGACATATTAATTTCATTAATTAATTATTTAATGTCCTTCGGGATCAATAAAGTATCTTACATGTACATATTTTAATATTATTACAATATTTAAAAAAAAGACATTAAAAGCTAAACAGAGAATACAAGAGGGCAGTTGTAGCCTAGTGGTTAAGATACTGGTCCAGTAATTAGAAGGTTGCCGGTTCAAGCCTCACCACTGCCAGGTTGCCACTGTTGGGCCCTTGAGCAAGGCCATTAACCCTCGATTGCTTAGACTGTATACTGTCACAACTGTAAGTTGCTTTGGATAAAAGCGTCTGCTAAATGCCTAAAATGTAAATGTAAGAACAAGATAAATGAAAGCTAAGGTAGGCAGATGCAAGTTTAAAATGTTTTCATTAAATTAATTAATCAATTATTAATATATTAATTAACTGTTATGAAATTTGTTACCTGTACTAAACACAGAGCAGGAGTAAAACTAGTACACCAGTTGTATTATTATTCAGATTTCTTCATTTTTAGTTGGTTTCGGGTTTGTGCAAACTTTTGCTTTTAACTACAAAATAAAAAAGCTTTACTGTTAGAGATTTCATTTGCACAACAAAAATGACTAAATGAAAATACAGTCAAAGTCAAACATTTACATGCACTTGTAAAAAAATGAATCTCCTACAAGTGTAAGTTTTTGGATTTCTGTTCTTGAACACTGTATAATAAAAGTAAAAAAAAGTTCTTAAATAAGTTTATTGTATTGTTTTGACAGAATGAAAAAAAAGTATATTTATATATAGCAACTTCTTATTTCTGTAGTTGTTATTTATATTTAACTGACATGAGTGACTATTCTTATAAAAGTGTGCTAATTTGTCTGCTCTAATTAAAAAGTATGATGTTGTAGACGCCCAAAGTTGTGTTGTGTACACCCAAAGTAACGTATCCTGCAGGACTTAATGTGGTGGTCCGATGTAGTCCAAAAAATATCAGAAACAGGTTAGCCATGGATTAGAATATAGTGGAACATGTGTGACATAGAACAAGTCAAATAAGCTTTACATTACCCTGTACTGCTCTGAATTGTGCAGCTTAACTAAAGTTTGTTGTTGTTCACATGCAAAAAAATGAGAAGGAGTTCCATTCTTGAGGTCGCAGAAATCCATAGACTGCATTGATATTCATGTATCTTACAAGTGTATGTACACTTTTGACTTCATCTGTAGACTTAATGTTTAGCAGATTGCTTGTAACAGCGAGCAACAATTAATTAGTTACTGAGTTACAAACCAGTAAGTTATTAATTAGTAACAGTTAGTAAAAAGTGAGTGTTTAATGTGTTCTTATTTGTCATAGCAGCAAATACACAATTTAAATGCAAACCCATATAATTAATAAATTAATTAAGGATATATATATATACAGTATATATATATATATATATATATATATATATATATATATATATATATATATATATATATATATATAAGAAACTATAAAAGCATGGAACTGCTATAATATACTATTTTTTCATTGATTCTTAAAGTTACTTTGATTAAAGTGACTTTCTGTAGTTGATACACTGAAGACAAAACTGGCAAATCTGGTGTAACAAGTCAAATCAACGACTTGTGCAGGACTGTAAACTACAGTTTTACAGAAATCGAACAACAGCTTCAAGATGAACTTTTAAAAAGTTTAAAACCTTGGCATTCTTGAGAAAAGTTGAGTGTTTGGGCGTGTTGCGATTGGGTTAATGTAGAGTGGAAGCAGAGGATCATAGAGGCAAGGAGGAGAAAGGCTATTCTTGGACCAGTCAATAATTATCCTCCCTATCCATGCTCAGTGTGTGATTGCAACAGGGCATTCGGGTCTCATATAAACCCCATTCAGACCACACAACAGAGCAACACCCCGGCCACGGCAGTACCCCTTTTACTACCCTGCTTTGTTGAGCTCTCTCTATCTCTCTCTCTATTTTCCTCTGCCTTTCTGTCTCTCTCTCCTAGTCATTACCATACATATCCATATGAACAGTCAGGCTGGGTCCTAAGCAGCTGTCCTCAAAAGTGGCATCAAAAAAAGAGAAAAAAAGCGTCTGAATCCTTAAGCGACGAACAACAGAGGCTGTTGAAGGGCTCTCTCTCAGTGATATACCTCACCATTAAACAGTCCTTTCAGACAGAATAGGCCAGAGGTGGGTGCAGGGCCACAGAAAGGATGAAATCTCTTTCAGGCCTACTATTGAGAAGTGATGGGTTCACACTGGCTTTAGGTCAGGGGCTGCATTTTATATCCATACAGGTCAGATTTGTCTTCTAAGGTAGTAATTATTAAGAACAATGACCTTGGTCTGCTTGTTTGCAAATATGTATATATTTGTGGATGCTGTTGTTACGTCAAAAAATAAAAAAAAATTGCATGGGTCAGTTTAAAGAGTTAATAACCTCTGGAACATGATTTTAAGGGTCAATTTAGTCATTACAGAGCAGAAGTCATGATTTTAGACCAAAAAATGTGATCCAGCAATACAGTTTCAATCCCATCAACAATCAGGCAACATTGGCCTTTTTAGCCAATCTATTATCTATGTCTCATACACAAAATCATGATTATGCAATATTTAAATCCTGTTAAATATAGTCACACAAAATATAATAATGCAAATTGAGATCCGACATCTAGCTTGTTTGTACCTGCAACCCATGCAATTAACAATTAGTTTGCTGGTCTTTGGCTACCTGCCTCTGGTTTTCCTGCTGCTGAATGTATTTGTTTTGCAGGCTGACTGTTAGAAATAAGATTAGGGTCAGGGTTTGTTAGGGTTTGTCTCTTTTCGTATGAATTAATTAGTAGGAAATTAAGCAAAATGTAACCTTCTCATTAATAAATTACAGTTTATACCAGAGATTTTACACAAGCTGCTTGAGCAAGTAATGGACCTTCGAATTCTTGGTGCAAGTCTATTTTGACCCTCTGAGCTGTCACTTCCCCCCTTTTTACCATCGGCCTCCTGCTAGTGGACGATAGACGGCTATAGACCGCATTTGGAGGAGATGAATGGGTGAGTTTGGCGCTGCAAAGCAGGCTAGTTTGTTGCTTCACGGGCGGCCTTCCATTCCATTCGTGCATGGAAAAGTAAGAGAGCTGGAGTGATTGATAAATTCTCTTGTGCTGGCTCTTTTGCCCCCTTTTTATTGCCTCCCTCAGAGCCTGTGACCCATTACTCGTGGAGCACAATGGTCCTTGTCGGCACTTTCCACACTGCCGCTGAGTCAAACAGCACTGGGGGGAACTGGGGTCAATTGTAAGCGGTTGCTGCTCTTTCAGGCTCACTGTGCGAGCTCAGCAGGGCCTCTGCTACACTGTAGAGCTTATCGCTCCTGACATCTATCTATCCAGCTGCCAGTCTGTCCTTCCATCTATCCATCTCTCCATCTATCCCTGCTTTGGCCCTCTTCCCCACTTCATCAATGGCTTTTTTGCAGCACCAAAACAGCTTGCTAATCCTTCCTGGTCCCTCCCACCGGTCTTTGTGCCTGTCTCTTTCTCTACCAATTTCTTATTGTGTGCCTCTCTTTCTCTCGTCCTCTTCTCTGGTTGCACCTTTCTTAATCCCACTTGTTGCTTCCTGTCACTGAGTGCCTCAGGGCGAGCGGGCACCGGAAGCTTTTCCAGCTCCAAAGCACAGTTACGGCTGCCACTGGCTGTGTTCTCACCCGCAACGTGCATTCACTGACGAGAGAGAAAGAAAGAGCGAGAGACAGCAGCAGAGTCTGGGGGAGAGTAGGGGTGGAGGGTAAGGGTGGTTGACTTCTTGAGCCTATTTTCCCCATTTTAACACCATTAAAAAAGAGTAGCTAAACGATTAGCAAAGTGAGAGGGGAAAAGACACCCTTGAGTGTAAGCAGGGTTAAAGTGGAGGGGGCATGCTGGGCTAACAATGCACAAGCTCACTGGCCATCAAGTGCTTCTGCTCCCTCAAGCACACTCCATGGAGACTCCAGTCAGCTGGAACATTTAACTGCCAACTCCTGCTTCTCACTCGCTTTCTTTCTTTTCATACTCGTTCAGTCTCTCTCTCTGCTGGGGTTCTTGTGTTATCCTCCTACCCATAATGAAACAGATTTCACATGTCAGAGAGATGATCTCAGCTAATTAGAGACATAACAGCCAACTGCAGGCATGCTGAGAGACACAAAATGTCAAAGAGCAATAGCTTATTGGTGGTATTATATACTTTATATGGCAACAACTATGAACATCCGACTGGATTCTTTTTGGACATCCTGTTCCAAATCATTTTAACTGTCTATAATATTTTGGAGTGTGTCTGTTGCATAGTGATTAAGGTACTGGACCAGTGATCAGAAGTTGATTCAAGCCCCTTTATCTTCAAGTTGTTAATGTTGGGCACTTGAGCAAGGCTTTTAACCCTCAACTGCATGCATTGTTTTTGACACAACTGAGTCACTTCTGCTAAATGCCATACATGTTTAATACAAATTTGTGCTTATTCAGTCAAAAAAAGCAGTTGAAAGGTCGGGTAGTAATGTCGGATAAAAAAGCCTGGCTTGCATTTTACGAGGGATCCAAGTTGGATCCAACTACTCTAAGGAGTAGTAATTATTCGTGTTTGAGAAAGCTTATAGTCCGGATCTGATTGCCACCTTTTTGGACCGCTCAAAGAAGCTTTAAGGGGAAGAAAATTTTCATGTGATGATGATGTGAAAGCAGCAGAAACTTTTTGAAGAACACTCGTATAATTCAATATACCTTAAAGTGTTTCTTCATACCAAACTTGTCAAACAGTTTCTTTTGTGCACAGTCATACTGGAACAGACAATGGCCTTTTACAGACAGTTGCCACAAATTTTAAAGCATACAATTTATTCTATATAATATACATTTTACACCTGCTATCACTGAGTGAAACACAAGAACTCAACACTTGGGAGAGGTGTCCACACATTTTTGGCCATACAATGTTAGTATAAAATACAACGCCAAATCAGAAAATTTGGGACAGTATGGAAAATGCAAATAAAATAAAAATGCAGTGTTCCTTACATTTACTTTGACTTTTATTTGATTGCAGACAGTATGAACCTAAAATATTTCATGTTTTGTCTGCTCGACTTGAAAAAGAAGCCATATGTTAACATGTCCAGCAGCGACGTCGACTTCTCTGGGCTCGGAGGCATCTAGGATGGACCATCACACAGTGGAAACGTGTACTGTGGTCAGATGAATCAGCATTCCAGGTCTTTTTTGAAAAAAATGGACACCATGTGCTCCGGACCAAAGACGAAATGGACCACCAGGCTGTTATCAGCAACAAGTTCAAAAGCCAGGGTCTGTCATGGTATGGGGTGTGTCAGTGCCCTTGGCAAAGGTCATTTACACTTCTGTGATGGCATTAATTTAGAAAAGTACATTGACATCTTAGAGCAACATCTTTTCCAGGGACGTGGACAATGCAAAACCACATGCTGCACACATTACAAAAGCATGGCTGCAGAAGAAGAGGGTACGGGTACTGGACTGGCCTGCCTGCAGTCCTGACCTGTCCCCAATAGAGAATGTGTTGAGAATTTTGAAATGAACAATGTGACAACAATGACCCCGTACTGTTGCACATCTTAAGACGTGTTTGCAGGAAGAATGGGACAAAATTAAACCTGTTACACTAAATCACTTTGGTATCCTTGGCACCAAAACGTCATTTAAGTGTGGTGAAAAGGAATGGCAACATTACAAAGTGGTAAATGCTTTACTGCCCCAACTTTTTTTGGAATGTTTTGCAGGCCTGAAATGCAGGTATGGATGTTTATTAATAAATGAAATGAAGTTGACCAGACTAAACATGAAATATATGCAGTTCATCCTGTCTGCAATGAAATTAAAGTCAAAGTAAACTGTTTTTTATTATTTGTATTTTTCATGCTGTCCCAACTTTTTCTGTCCTCTCCTCTCCTCTTTTTTTCAGTTTCTTCTAGTGGAAATCAGCATTGGTAGGAGGCCCTAGTATTTAAACTCATGCATAGGCTTCTTTATACATGGTCACAGATTCAAGCTCCTTCAGATATCCCAAGATATTAAGTCCACACCACTTTAACAGGCTTCTCTTGATTTATTGGAACAACTCTTCTCTGATGTTCTAAACTGGCAAATTCTCATAAAAAACAGTCATAACCTAGTTAACCAACCACTTTATCCTGGCTGATTTGCAGTGGGGGCAGCATCACCCAAAACACTGGGTGCAGGAAGGACCACACACACATCTATTAAAACACACACACACACACACACACACACACACACACTATTAAAACTCATTTATTCACACATACCCTCACCCATGCACTCGGTGAGCCTGTCTGCTCCAGGGTAAAATAATTGCATTATACTGTACATGTATATATGACAAATAAAGGCATTCTTCTTTAAAGGCAATGTCAGGATTTTATTCTTCTAATAAGTCAGAGTAAGTAAGTAAATAAATAAATAAATAAATAAATAAATAGTGCATCAACATGGTGTCCAAACATTTGCCTGAAACTAAATGTATTATTTTTTTCAGACTGGACTCTGTTTTAGCTATTAGGAATGTACCACCACTGACTGGAATAGCACTACAGATCTGTAGAGTTTAAAATGCTCCCAGGGGCGCTGTACATTTAATTAGTGCTTTTTGTTAGAAACCCCTCAGCTTACACACACACACACACACACACACACACACACACACACACACACACAATGTTTAAGGCCTTGTCATGTTTAAGTATTTAGAGATGGGACTAAAGACGGTGCGATACCCTGGGGTAATTTTCTCATAAGAACAAATTCTCCTGAAGCCCTTTCACACATTTCCTCAGAGAACATTCGGAATACATGCAGTGAAATGCTGTTCCTTATTTTTAATCATATGGGCAGATCTGGGGATCCGAAGGGGTGAGAGACACTGGGATATCAAAGTCACTGTTCTGTTACCCAAAATAAAGCTAATCCTCAATTAAACATGCCAGTTTTCATATCACTTTCAGCTGATTTGCTGTCATATGGGGGTTTTGCTTTGCCTTTTTGGCAGCCTATGAGCAGTTCCAGAATTTATTTGGTTCTTGAAATCTTGCCTTGACTGCTAAAACTGCCACTGACTTTTTCATAGTAAAAAATTGCAAATCTGAGGGATTGCTTGTTTTGTAGTTATCAGTTAACTGAATATGCATTAATAGGCATCATAATCAGCATCAATAAGTCTTTATTACAGTCTTAAGTCCATTGAAGCTTAACAAGTTCTGAGACTAGAAGCTGTTCAAACCTCTGTGAATACCACAATTGCTATTTTATTTTTTTTAATGTGTAAAATATAAAGTAACTATGCATAAATGTTAAAGATAATTGTTATTTTTTAAAATAGTTTGCTATGTGAGAGATTTTGTGATCAACACATAAAAATACAAAACACAGATTGATGCACATGGTGTGCAATCAGATAAAGTGTTATAGATCAGTGAGTGAAAAATGACTCATTTTTTATTTTATTCAGAAAATTCAGACAGACACAGAAATACCAGCTCAGACAAGAATCACTAGTGAGAGCTGATAGTGTGTTACTGTGTATTCATATAGGCCAACAACATTACACAGCAACATTTGATCCCTCCCCTTCCACAACCCCAAATGTTTGGGAAAGAAATTTAAAGAAAATTCATTCCATTTACACGCTTGTTAAATGCTCAGGATCAATCCCTGACCACCTTAGAATGTGGTTATCTGATTCAATCACAGTGTGTCTGGGGTGCAGTTAGGTCTGGCTTTTAATGCAAGTGAAATTGATTGTGAACCAATTACCAAAAACTACCAATTACCATTCATTCGTTCATTGTCTGTTTTACCATCGCTTTATCCTATTCAGGGTCATGGTGGGTCTGGTTCACTGGGCGAAAGGTAGGAAACACTCTGGACAGTTTGCCAGTCCATCATAGGGCAAATACACACACATACACACCTAGGGCGATTTAACTATCTCCAAATAACCTGATTGCATGTCTTTGGACTGTGGGAGGAAACGTGAGCACCCAGAGAAAGCCCACATGGACACATAAAGACCATGCAAACTCCACACCGAAAGGACCTTTACTGCTCCCCTGGAAATTGAACCCAGGACTTTCTTGCTGCCATGCTGCCACCAAAAACTCATTCAAGGTTTAGTGTTTCTTGCAGTGTTTCAATCACATATGCACATCTATCTGAGATACATTGATTAATATGGCTTGCTGTTTGTTAAGTGTGAGTTATAGGCTTTCCACATCAGTCTTGTCTTAGTTGAGAAATATATTTCAGGAATGAGTTGTGCAGTTAGGTCTGGCTTTCAATGCAAGTGAAATTGATTGTGAATCAATTTCCAAAAACTACCAATTACCATTCATTTGTTCATTGTCTGTTTAATCATCGCTTTATCCTATTCAGGGTCATGGTGGGTCTGATTCACTGGGTGAGAGGTAGGAAACACTCTGGACAGTTCGCCAGTCCATCATAGGGCAAATACACACACATATACACCTAGGGCAATTTAATAACCTGACTGCATGTCTTTGGACTGTGGGAGGAAACGTGAGCACCCAGAGGAAACCCGCACAGACACCGACACAACTCCACACCGAAAGGACCTATACCGCTCCACCTGGGAATTGAACCCAGGACCTTCTTGCTGTGAAGTGACTGCTACCCACTGAGCCACTGTGCTGCCCCTAAAAACTCATGCAGGGTGTTAATAGGTCTAGTGTTTCTTGCAGTGTTTAGTCACATAAGCACATCTATCTGAGATACATTGATTAATATGGCTGGCTGTTTGTTATGTGTGAGTTATAGGCTCTCCACATCAGCCTTGTCTTAGTTGAGAAATATAGCCAAAGTATTTACTTAAAATTTACAGCAGATTTCAGGAATGAGTTTGTGTGCAAAGAATTATTCTGACTCACAAACACATTTGCTTCATAACTGTATGATAAACTATTCTTTCAAATGAGTCATTATTGTATAAACAAATACTTTTCTATGATCCACCAGTGAATTTCCTCTGTCCTTTGCTCAACCTTCACGCTTCTTTAAAGTCAACCAGCATCCATTAGCAAAATGGAGTGAGTCTAAACCATTCAGCGCTATCAAAAGAAACACTTTCCATATATTAGATGACAAAACAAAAATATTATCCAGATATGAAAGGAATAAATTCACTACACAAAAGGGTAATTGGCTGCGCAAGTGCTTACTCTCATTACCAGGCCCCACTGTGGGAAACAGGTCACCAATTAGTCCATTCTGAAGGCCTTGAAGGCCATTCTGCAGGGAGTCATGCCAGAGGAAAAACCAGCCAGGGGTTTAAAAAGATTTGCAAGCAATTTACCTTTGCACCATGTTGGCAATCTGATGCAATTTCAGTGCAATTTGTCTGCTTTCAGATTTACTCTTAGCGGCCTCTGTATGCTGCAAATGGCAAAGAGTTGAAAATATCAGCCAACGAGGACCGAGCAGCATGTGACCGCTTTGGAAGCAGGCTGCAGTGCCACCAATTAGCATAAGTGCTATAAGAAATCTGCACCTCAAATGTCAGGAGGAAAAGAAAGACACTTGTGAAGAGGCGAGATAGAGAATAGTGCAGAAAGGATGGGACTAAAACATATAGGACATATAGAGTGCCGGATATGGATGGAGCTTTAAAATTACCCGATGTCCCTTTGGATGGAACGCATAGAAATTGCTCTGACATTTTCTAAGATTTGCAGTCTTTACGTCACTCACAAAGCAAAATGACCATGATCAAAGCCTATTCCCCATCATAGTGCACTGATGTCTCCTGACATCTTCTTACTTTTTTTTACTTTGCTTGCCCACTAAAATAAGTTAGATTTTAAGTTAACTTATATTAAGTTTCTCACTTCAGACATCATTAAAATACCTGCACAGATCAAAATTACTTTTAGAAAGTGAAGCATTTTAGTTTAAGAATCAGCCAGAATTAGGGACACAGTAAAATTAAGGTAAATAAGGTTACTGATGCAAGCTACACCACAATGTATCACTACTAAGAAAATCTAAGAGCTGTAGGAAATGTTCATCGAAAAAAATGCAAATGTTTTTGCCCCTACATAGAGAACATGATGGTTAGATAAGTAAACAATATATGAAAGTATAGGATTTACAGGGGATGGTAGCATCTGGGGTCACCAAGTCTTCTAATGTACAGTTACACACATCCAAGTATTTAACACAAATTGCATAAGGGTATGAGGGTATTATAAAAAGGAGTTGTGTCACATTGTGTAAGCCCTCAGACAGCATTGCATGAAAAATTGTCATGTTACTGTAATAAATATAGAAATATGGAGTACTTCAGAAAACGGTTGTCATTTAACACAGTCAACCGCTGCATCAAAAAATGCTATCAAGAAACATGATAAAACAAATAAAATGGCATATATCAGTTCTATGCAGAAACTTCAGTGAGTTCTCTGTGTTGAGAGATTCTGTTAAACTAACAACCATTAGGCAAATTAGGCTTTTATGGCAAGACAGAAGCCACTACTTTATAGAAGACCTTTATTTGTCACATATACATATACAGATGTACAGTACAACGAAATTCTTGCTTTGCGTATCCAAGCTTGTTTGGAAGCTGGGGTCAGAGCGCAGGGTCAGCCATTGTACGGCGCCCATGGAGCAGAGAGGGTTAAGGGCCTTGCTCAAGGGCTCATCAGTGGCTGCATGGCAGAGCTGGGATTCAAACTCTCAACCTTTCAGTTTATAGCCCAAAGCTCTACCTACTAGGCTACCACTTTACTATGATGGGTAAAGTGCATGAGGACAAAGATTCTCTGGTATGATAAGACAAAGGTTAAACTCTTTGGGCAGAATGTAGCCTAGTGGTTAAGGTACTGGATTAGTAATCAAAAGGACACTGGTTCAAGCCCCACCCATCCCAGGTTGTCACTGTTGGGCCCTCGATCAAGGCCCTTAACCCTGAATTGCTTAGACAGTATACTGTCACAGTACTGTAAGTCACTTTGGATAAAAGCGTCTGCTAAATGCCAAAAATGTAAATTATTTTGGTAAAAAGGACACTGCACATCACCTAGCAAATACCATCTCTATGATAAAACTGGTAGCAGCATCATGCTGTGGGGGTGTTTTACAGGATGAATGTAGCCAAATACTAAAAACACACTGGAGTGGCTTTGGGGCAAGTCTCTGAATGTCTTTAAGTGGCCCAACAAAAGTCCCAAATGGGTTAAACTGGCCGAATGCAGGTGTGCAAAGAATATTAGGGACTTTTCAAAGTATCTAAGAAATGGTCTGTATACTTTTGTGAATAAGAGATTATAGTTTTTAACTGAGCTCAAGCTAAAATTTTTAAAAACATGTGTTGACTTTGTTTTTATGGGTGATTAAGTGTAGATTAATATTGCAATTATGTGCTTTTAAAATCAAATCCACATAGTAAAGTGTTATACTAAACACAAAGTTAATACCGTTAAACATTACACAGGGCGCTTGGGTGGCACAGTGGTCTATTACCCTAACCCACCGGTGCTGAATTCAAAACCCGGATCTCAGCAGTGCTGCTGGTGTCTACACAGACATGATTGGCTATGTCTGGGTGGGTGGGGGATGATGTGGTTGGCATTGGCCAAAGCCCTGTAATGGATTGGTGTCTGCCAGGGGTATCATGGTGGAACAGGACAAGCCGTGACCCTGACCAGGGTAAAGCAGTTAATAAAAATAAAAATGAAATAAATACTTTTGTGAATAAGAAATTATAGTTTTTACTCAAGCTCAAGCTAAAATGTTTTAAAACGTGTTGACTTTGTTTTTATGGGTGATTAAGTGTAGATTAATATTGCAATTATGTGCTTTTAAAATCAAATCCACATAGTAAAGTGTTATACTAAACACAAAGTTAATACCGTTAAACATTACACAGGGCGCTTGGGTGGCACAGTGGTCTATTACCCTAACCCACCGGTGCTGAATTCAAAACCCGGATCTCAGCAGTGCTGCTGGTGTCTACACAGACATGATTGGCTATGTCTGGGTGGGTGGGGGATGATGTGGTTGGCATTGGCCAAAGCCCTGTAATGGATTGGTGTCTGCCAGGGGTATCATGGTGGAACAGGACAAGCCGTGACCCTGACCAGGGTAAAGCAGTTAATAAAAATAAAAATGAAATAAATACTTTTGTGAATAAGAAATTATAGTTTTTACTCAAGCTCAAGCTAAAATGTTTTAAAACGTGTTGACTTTGTTTTTATGGGTGATTAAGTGTAAATTGATCTTTATATATCGCAATTATGTGCTTTTAAAATCAAATCTGCATAGTAAAATGTTACAATAAACACAAAGTTAGCATAGTTAAACATTACACAGAGGGCTTGGGTGGCACAGTGGTCTATTACCCTAACCCACTGCTTAAATCAAAAACCTGGATCTCAGCGGTGCTAGATTGGCTATGTCTGGGTGGGTGGGGGACGAGGTGGTTCGCAATGGCCAAAGCCCTGTAATGGATTAGCGTCTGCCAGGAGTATCCTGGTTAATGAAAATAAAAAGAAAAATGAATTCACCCTATATTAAATGTGGCTATACAGTATGCACTGGAAGTATATAAAATAAAACAGAAAAAAAACAAAACGGGTTTAGTTGTTAATGGATTTAGAAAAAAGCTCAGCTTTTCATGTTTGAAGAAGAATATTTCCAACTGTTGATATTTAATTACACTCTTCACACTGTCAATTTCAAACGTGCATAATATTTAGAAGATATGGGCAAAATTTAGATTTATTATCTCTTTAGTTATTGCCGACTGTAATCATCCATTCATGCATGTGTTGTTTTTTTCTGAGTTGTGGGGAAGGTTTGTGAAAATAAATGTTGAGTTTTCCCAGGAAGCCCCAGCAGGCCTCGTGTACTCAGCCAGTTAGAAAAGAGGACCAGATGTTCTCTAATGGGTCCAGCGCAGAGAGGAGAAAAAGAAGTAGCGGCAGAGACATTTTCCGCACAATTTCACCATCTGAAAGGCCCCAAAATACTTAACGTATTATAAGGGTTCCCACAGCTGTTTTTCCTCGGCAGGGAGGGGGAAAAAGCCTCTCCAACTCAATGTCAAAACGCCTTCCTTTCATCCACATTTGATATTTTTTTTTTTTACAAACGTCTATCAAAAACTGACATGTTTTACGTAATGCTGTCGGGCTTTGGGAGAAGCTGGCGTATACCTGTCAGAGTGCACTTCTTTACTTTCATCATGTTGCTGCTGTGCGTAACAAATAAGTCCATGTTGTGTATGATTAGCTACCAGTTGATAAATTGTAGAACCGAGAAAACACCATTGAACCATTTTATTGAACCATTTGCAATTGTGTAAGTGGTCAGAGCTCTGATGCTAGCCTGTAATATTTTACACAACAATCAATAGATAATTATGAGCAAATGATTAATTTTCCTGTAATGATCCACATCAAACACAACCAAACAAATAAAGTTCATTTACATCTAAAACCACAGTCAAAAAAATTACATATTCTATGTCTGTCAAAAAAAATTAAGAATCACTGTTTTGAGTATATACTCTTAGCTTGCACAATATTGCATTTTTGCACATTATTCTTTTTATCTCTGCTGCTATAAAAACCCTACACTGCTAACTGTATATCAGAATATGTTTTTTTACCTCACCTATCATGTACTCAGTACCATGTACTGGCCAATACTACACTTGTCTTTTTAGATTACAAATGTCTTTTGTATTTATTGTAGGCCTTCTTTGTATTTATTGTACTGTTGTTTACCTGCACTGTGTGCACTTGTGTTTTGTGTTGCACCCTGGTCCTGGAAAAACGTAGTTTTCTTTCAAAATGTACTTGTCTATAGCTAAAATGACAATAAAGCCTCTCTTGAACTCTTGTAAAATAGCATGTGCACTTATTTAAAGCGTGTGTAAAACATTTGAGGATTTTGAAGTGTATTGGTGAGAATTTGTCCTATTTAATCAATAAGCATTAGCAGGGACTGAGGTCAGAGATCTGTGAAGGCCACTGGAGTTACAATTGCATGAGGTTTAAAAAAGATCCCAAATTATGAATGTCATTTCACGCACATACTGAACGGTAGGAGGATAAGAACACATTTTAGATTTATTCTGTTATTTATTACTTTTATTACTTCTAGCTGCCAAATGTAACATGCCACCTAGCTAGCAAGCAGGATATGCTTTATAAAATATTGGTTGCTTAATAATGTTAATACAATAAACCATTTTTGTGTTCATTTACTTATTTTGCGAACTTTCATACCCAGGTAGCTATTATGAAAACTGCAATACTTAATCAGTATTATTTTTAAGTAACAGTAATTTGTTAAAAAATGTAATACTTTTTCTCTCAGTAAGATCTTTATATACAGGAAAGATGCTAAAAACACCTTACAGACTGGGACAATTTTCAAATCCAGATGCCAGGGTCTTTATCTGTGTGAATGTAGTATTTGATTCCTGACATTTCAGCCAAAGATAGTTGTAGAACTTTCTCTTACCTTTAGGGTCACCAATGTCATCACTGGGTCTACTTGTGTACATTATTTTCTGTCAATGCTGTTGTTTGGGGCTGATGTTTACTAGCCGCATGTCATTTCTTTGATCTTCCTCTTGGCTTTTTTTCTCCTTGGGCATAACTCTATAAACCCTTGATTTCTTTCAGGATAAATAAAGTGTCTATCCATCTATATATCTGTCTGTCTGTCTGTAACATAGCACAGTCTACCATCAACCTGTTGTCACTGTGCATGAAGTGATTATACCACCTGAGCTGTGTTTGGCACCATCCAGACTTCTTTGTTAGTTATGTGGTCAAACCTCAACATCCATCTAAGCATCATCATCTCCTTGCTGTGGAGTCCTTGCTTATGTTTTGTGGTTGCCAGCCAGCATTCTATAGATTTCAACCAGTGTTGAGTGACATCACTGACAATATAATGCTATTTTCATATATGCAAGTACCCAAAATAAACCCTAACATAGACACGAATAGAACTTGCAAAGTGTAGGACCACAGACCCCATCTTGCTAAGTATTACTCAATATGATGTGGCACCATGCTACCCATGTAAGGTTTTAATTTCTCAAAAACATTATTTTATAAAAAATTTTATTAACCATTTTATCCTGGTCAGGGTTGTGACAGATTTGATTTCACTGGGAACAAAAGGCACAAGGCAGCAACACCCTAGACAGGGCACCAATCCATCTTAGGGCTTTGACCATACCCCCCTCAGACATAGCCAATCATTTCCGTGTAGATGCCTGGCCAGCAAACAGCACTGCTGTCATTCAAACCTGGGTCTCAGTGGTGATGGCTATTGTAATAGACGTCTCTGCAAATTATGTTTTTTACAATACAAACCAACAAAAAAGCAGCACAAAGAGTAGAAATAATTCTATAGGGGAAACCTACTACAGCAGTCCATAAGCATATATCTGGACAAAAGTTTTGCCAACAGACTGAAACTTCTCCCTCTCACTCCGCCTGATCTGTCAGCTCTCGCCTGCCATTTTCTCGCCACTTTCTTTTCACGCTTTGATGCACACATTTTGCCGGCAAATAGCACATAATAACAGTTTAGACACCTTTCAATTTTAGCATCCTGCTTGAAAAGTTATGTCCTTCCAGGTGCCATGACAACGGTGTGCTATGTGTCACTCTATTAGTCCATTTTTTGTACTCTTTGGTGATGCTGCTATGGTAACTGAACACCTGCCTGTCAAAAGGTTACCTATATTCATATGAAAATCAAACATGATCTCACAGGCTGTTATTTCTACTCCTATAGCATATGCATGTGTCGCTAAGTGGCCCTGAAAAGCATAATGGTCTGATATATCTGTCTGATCTCATACTCAACAGTACATGATATGATACGTGGTTGCTTGTGGCACCGCATCTCACATCTTTGCTTGTGTGTGCTGGGTAGGGCATTCAGTGTTTTTTAATCTATTGTTCATCAGGAACAGACACTGAAGGAGTGAAGCCAGTTTTCATTCCCGTTTCTAACCTGAAAAGTAATTTTGCTGAGAATTCCCCCAGAACGCACACCCACAACAGAGGGAGAGAGAGCAGGAGAATGAGGGAGCCAGACGGTTGATGAAATCTGAGTAGTTATCATGCTAACTATTACCTGTCAACGCACTCCAATCTGTGGGGGCATCAATTTTGTGGAGTGGAAGTGAAGGGCGTGAGGGTGGCTGCTGCGGCCAAGCAGCCAACCAAAGGCCTACTAGCCGAGATTATCTCTGATTCTGTATTTATAAAGGACGCGTGTGTTAGAGAGGCCATAAAAAGGGAATTTTTTTGGACAGACTTCCACACGTACAAACACATAATTTACACTCTTTTACACTTGTTTGGTATGACTCTCACATCAAGCCAAGGATAAGACAAAACAGTAGCTTCTGTTTATCTTTTCAATACAGTCACATAACATTAAAAGTAAAAATAAAAGAAGTTTTTCTGGGGTTTAATGTTATAGCTTTGGAAGAAATGCATAATTTAATTTGCATAATAAATACAGTGGACCCTTGAGTTACGAACGGTTTACCATACGAACATTTCGGGTTACGAGCGATCTGTTTCAACTTAAAGTACAAACTAATTTCAGATTACGAACCAAAATTTGCGAAACACCACGAATTTCGGTTCGTAATCTGAAATTAGTTTGTAAAATTCAATATTAAAATGGCCCCAAAGAAGTTGCAGAGGAAGCGCAGTGCTGAGGAAATGAACAAATCTATTACTATTTGTTGTGTTGTATAATTACTCCTGGTAGATATATTTTATATAATAAGCAAATGTATTATGATGTATGGTACAGCACACGTACTGTACTGAATGTGTATTTTTTATGTACAGTACTACTGTGAATTGTTGTTTATTATTGTTTATTACAGGAATGTCTATTCTATAATTTAAGATTTAAGGGAAATATACTCGTTTTATAACAAAAAAGACCATTTAAGACCTTTTCTGACATGTGTGAAGCCACTGGCGTCATCCTTGCTCCTTTTGTATTTGTATGTTGTTCGTGCCACTGAATCGATCCGACAGCAGGAACCAAAGTTGCAGCAATCAGAAGAAACAGCATCTGATTTTTCCTCCCTCAGATGAGGCCAATTTTGTTTGTTAAGTGACCCGCCAGGTCAGTAGCACCATTAGACTTGAAATCAGGTGCTTGACCTTCTGGGGTTGTGTGAAGCTTATTAGACTGCTTCATCTACAATTTCATTGTGTTGTGTGAGAACTCAAATATATACCCTAGACTGATAACTTATGCCTCTCTTAAGCCTTGTTTACACATACATGTTCACCTGGGTATTAATTGACAGTGGGTCATTTTGTGTTAACACTTTTGTCAGGTCAGTAGCACCATTAGACTTGAAATCAGGTGCTTGACCTTCTGGGGTTGTGTGAAGCTTATTAGACTGCTTCATCTACAATTTCATTGTGTTGTGTGAGAACTCAAATATATACCCTAGACTGATAACTCATGCCTCTCTTAAGCCCTGTTTACACATACATGTTCACCTGGGTATTAATTGACAGTGGGTCATTTTGTGTTAACTAATATTTATATTTTAGATGATTAAGTTCTGCTGGTAGCACAGTAAGGAGGTTTAAAGGTGTAATAATGATCATTTATTAATAAAAATACTGAAAGTAAATGAAGTGAAAATAAAAGTAAATCAATGATAATGATGTGTGAAAATAAATAAAGATGCACATGATAAACAAACCAAAGAAAATAAATGTTATATGTGGGATTGTTCATCACTGCATGTGTAACGGGTCATTTATGAGTAAATAAAGTAGTCCCAGTGATGCAAAGCTTTTACCAGGTATTTACACTGATCTGCCATAACATTAAAACCACCTCCTTGTTTCTACACTTATTGTCCATTTTATTAGCTCCACTTACCATATAGGAGCACTTTGTAGTTCTACAATTACTGACTGTAGTCCATCTTTTTCTCTGCATGCTTCCTCCCCAATTCATGCTGTTCTTCAATGGTCAGGACTGTTCCAGGACCACTACAGCACCCCATGGGTAGAGTACTGTGAACACTGATAAAGATCTAGAAGATGACTAACTCAAACAGCAGCAATAGATGAGCGATCGTCTCTGACTTTACATTTACACGGTGGACCAACTAGGTAGAAGTGTCTAATAGAGTGGACAGTGAGTGGACACGGTATTTAAAAACTCCAGCAGCGCTGCTGTGTTTGATCCACTCATACCAGCACAACACACTAACACACTACCACCATGTCATTGTTACTGCAGTGCTGAGAATTATCCACCATCTAAATAATACCTGCTCTGTGGTGGTTCTCTGGGGGTCCTGACCATTGAAGAACAGGGTGAAAGCAGACTAAAGAAGTACGTAGAGAAACAGATGGACTACAGCCAGTAATTGTAGAACTACAAAGTGCTTCTATATGGTAAGTGGAGCTCATAAAATGGACAATAAGTGTAGAAACAAGTAGGTGGTTTTAATGTTATGCCTGATCAGTGTATACTGATTTTAAATGTGTAAAGGGGCTTTGAAATGGATTCAATACGACAACAAAGGAAGAAAAGAGGCAATGTGATGAAATCACACTCACACCACGTAAACATGCAGTAACTATATACCAGGATCAAACCTAGGACCCTTCCCTGCCCTGAAAATCTGGTGTAAAAAGCTTTATTAGGTCAGGACTAGACACGTTAGTTTGAGTTGTACAACAAGAATGAACAAATTGTGATAGACCCTGCAGCAACTTGTATGTAGGTTAAGACAAATTAAATTCATAATTTTAATTAAAAAGTAACATTAAAACACTTTTTATTTATGCATGCTAAAATGCAGCCAATAATTGATCAACTTTGATGTTCTTGTAGAGCTCATGGCTAACAAAAACTTTTGTACTTCCTAGCGCTTACAATAACCCCTTGCTGTGATGAATAACAGGAGTGATAACCCTGCAGCTTTGATTCCTGTAATACTTCCACCAGCTCTTTTCGATCTTTCACTTGGCCGACAGAGCAGGGCTTCTCATTTACAAGTTAGCACAGCAGCCCGAACACCGCTCTCACAGTCTGTTGAACTCTGGTGGGGAAGGATATGAATCTGGAAGTGTCCCACTGAGTTAGGTCAAAGGGACAATGTCCCTCACTTCCACCTTTCTACCTCAATGGAAGTGCTAACAGAAAACGGTGGACTGAAATAAAGGCCTAGGCTTTAGGAGGCCTGCAGGTCTGGGCACAATGGGAACAGTTGTGGATTTCCCCAGTTATTGAGGCTCACAGAGCTGAAAAGCCAATCAGACAGAGTGGTTACAAAGCAAATTGTATGAGGCAAATTCCTTTAGACTGAATTCAGGAGCCATGACTGACTCAAGTAAGTATATGCAGAAGGCCATTCTGATTTGAAGCCAGAGGGGTAGCAAACGTTTTAAAAATTAAATTTAAAACATTTTAGTTATTATAACCCAATAAGCAAGGGTGTGCCAAAGACACAAGTTAAATACCAAATTTTTCTTTGGAACATTTAAGGTGGAAAGAAAATGAATGCTTTTGGATGTTGTAATGTCACTTGAATGTCTAAATACAGTAGTACCGCCCAGTTAATGTTACTTGTTACTACATATAGTACCAAATAATTAATTATTATCTGGGACTTTTGTATTATGTATTTATTTATTCAGTTATTAATTAACTTACTACCAAATTCTTTATTAAATAACAAAGAAAAAACTAAACAAAGCAGTTAAACATGCCCTATTTTACATGGTTTAACCAGGCACATATGTTTTAACACACATGCCACTCATTTACTTCACAAATGAAAATTTTCCCTAGGAATTCAAGCTTAAAAGTTCCTCTTTACGCAGACCAAAATAAATTTTTTCAATAAAATAATGTACACTGTGATTTTATTAATTTTTTAAAGATTTGTTTTAGTAAAGGCTTTTTCCTTACACCTTTATCTTTCAGCAAAACACCCTGGGTATTGTTGATCTATGCATTACCTAGTACAACTCAATGCCCTTTGTCAAGAAATTTGTACCCTTAAACCAGAGATGTTCACAAGTCACAACATACGAGTCAGAGTCAAGTCACGAGTCTTTAGGCTAGAGTCCGAGTCAAGTCACGAGTCAATATAATCTACACAAAACATATATTGGAAATGTAGCGTAGAAATAAACAAAAAATATGTACGTTCAGATAAAAAACAACAGATTAGCAAGTGTATTTTGCCGTTTTACTTTCCTAGGTACCAGTTAAAAGCGAAACTGATACGTTTTGTTTTCATTGCAAAACAAAAGCGTGTGATAAATCACAGCACAGCGGCCAAAATCCAAAACAACAGCAAAATATCCATAATTAATGCTTACCTTAACTTCTGTACTTTCAGATGATATTAAACTTATAACCGTGTGTTGTCCCATTAGAAATATAATCTCTTAGTTTGTAAATGTGCTTATAATTAAAAACCTCCAAACTTTTCCCGGTTGTGAAGTAAAACACTAACTCATTAGAAAGCCAATCAAGCATTTCATTGACACATCATCTGTGTGACGCTGCAAACTAAATCAATACAAATAACAGCATTTCTTACTAAGAATTTTAATCAGAAGGTCTGATTGGCTCAGAATATCAGATATATAATTGTCACACGTAACTAATGTTAACACATGCTGCTGACTTTTGTTGTCTACAAGACATTTTTTGCGAGTCACGAGTCGAGTCCGAGTCATTTGACACGAGTTCGAGTCGAGTCTGAAGTCGCTGTGTGTGCAACTTACATGCGACTCGGACTCCCTATCTCTGCCTTAAACTCAACGTTTCCCTTAAACTCAACGTGTTTAGTTTGTTTTTAAAAAAATTATTTTTTTCATTTCAAATTAACAATGAACAGCCGATTTGTTCAGTACTCGGCTTGAGCAGTGTGGTAATACGTCATCAAAGTGTGAATATGAGACGAATCTGCATTTGTGTGAAATAATCGTCAGATTCACTCTGAAGGCGTCCACGTGTATCTGTGTTTAGCTGGATTTTCCTCACTGTTTCACTTTTAAACTTGTGTTACAGCTCGAGGTTCTGAGAAATTGTAAGAATCAGCTTTTTATTTCAGTGTTTTTATATTATATTTGTGTTATTTTCAGTGTATAAGTGTAAAAAACAACCCCATTATTTTTCATTAGCCTAAAATATATGCAGTTCCACGGGACCATGGAAGGCATTAACAGGTTTTCCATACATCCTTATGGGAAAAAATACCTTGAAACTCAACACCTTTAAAACTCAATGCCACTCCCAGAACCAATTGACACTGAGTTTCAGTACTACAGAAGGTTGTCTCTTATTAGTGTTACAATAGTTATATTTAAGTAAAATGTGCTCTTATTAAGGTTCAAATGGTTGGCCTGACCGAGACAATGTGGCTGTAGTTTCACCTTTTTGATGCATTGATCAGAGATCCAAGGTATGTCCAGTGCCAATGTCTTTTAGTCTTCTCCAGACTTTTTTAAATCACATTGTTTTAAAAAAAATATATTTTTAAAAGTGTGCAGCATGGTGGCTTAGTGGGTAGTACTGTCGCCTCACAGCAAGAAGGTCCTGGGTTTGATCTCCAGGCGGGGCGGTCCGGGTCCTTTCTGTGCGGAGTTTGCATGTTCTCCCCGTGTCTGCATGGGTTTCCTCCGGGAGCTCCAGTGTACTCCCACAGTCCAAAAACATGCAGTCTGGTTAATTGGAGACACTGAATTGCCCTATAAGTGAATGGGTGTGTGTATGTGTGTGTGTGTGTGTGTGTGTGTGTGTGTGTATGTTTGTCTGCCCTGCAATGGACTGGTGTCCCATCCAGGGTGTTACTGTGTGCCTTGCGCCCATTGAAAAGCTGGGATAGACTCCGTAGGCTCCACCCCCCCACAACCCTAATTGGATAAGCATATAAGAAAATGAATGAATGAATGAATTTTTAAAAGCTTTGGTTTTTTAAAACACACGGTTGTGTAAATTAAATTACATATTCTTTACAAAACTATATTTTAAATGCTTAATCTAAGAATAATCTAATTTTATTGTCAGGTCAGGTGTTGAATTCAGTTGTTGTGGCATATGTTTAAGAAACTAAACCTAAACCTTCACATTCTCACTCATGTCACCAGTTCTGTTCTTTAATGAAAATAAAAGCCTCAAATTATTAGCTTTGGTAAAGATCCAGCTTGATGTAATAGGAGCTTTAAAAATAAAGACAACACATAAAAGTCTATAAATTGCTCAGTATGGTGCCACCTGTTGTGTTTGAGCTGTCAGCGAGTATTCACCTGAGAAGACTGTCTCGCTCACTCACGCACACTTAGAGAGGATTACAGACAAAAGAGCTAATTCTAGGGTATCAGATGGTGCATTTTAGTTTTTTTCTCTCTTTTTTATATTATGTAGAGGAGGGGGCAAATTGCTCCCATTCATGTACATAATCTTGCATTTCCCTTCACTGCGGCCAACTGGATAAAAGCCTCGACCTGGCCTCAGGCAAAACTTTTTACAAAGGCACGCCGCCTGACTCAGAGGACACGTTAGTACAGCAAGGTTGGAAACCAATCCTGTGAAAAAAAAAACAACTTAAATATTTGTGAAGCAAAGTCTTCCATTCAGACCTGCCATTTTAGCTGTGGCTGACTTCAGGTTAATCATTCTTTTCATTTATCTAGCTTTAAAAGAAAATATAATATTTTAAATCTATGTCAAAAAACATAATCAGGTTTTACATGAACAAAAAAGTTCTTAGAGAGGTTTTGTCAACTGACCTTGCTTGCAAATCTGTCATAGCAGGTAGCCTGTAAGCTATGACAGCAGTAAAATATACAACCCCAAATCAGAAAAAGTTGGGACAGCATTGAAAATTCAAATATAAAAAAACACAGTGTTCCTTACATTTACTTTGGTTTTTACTTAATTGCAGACAGTATGAACCTGAGATATTTCATGTTTTGTCTGCTCAGCTTCATTTCATTTATTAATAAACCTTCATTCCTGCATTTCAGGTCTGCAACACATTCCAAAAAAAGTTGGGACAGTAAAGCATTTACCACTCTGTAATGTTGCCATTCCTTTTCACCACACTTAAAAGATGTTTTGGCACCGAGGATACCAAGTGATTTAGTGTTTCAGCTTTTATTTTTTCCATTCTTCCTGCAAACATGTCTTAAGATGTACAACAGTACGGGGTCGTCGTTTTCGCATTTTACGTTTCAAAATTCTCTATTGGGGACAGGTCAGGACTGCAGGCAGGCCAGTCCAGTACCCGTACCCTCTTCTTCCGCAGCCATGCCTTTGTAATGTGTGCAGCATGTGGTCTTTTTGAAAAATGCATGGACATCCCTGGAAAAGATGATGTCTTGAAGGCAGCATAAGTTAGTAATCCCATGCCCATGTGGTTATATCAGCTATTGTTGAGTGGCGGTTCTTGATGCATTGCCGTCTGAGGGATCGAAGATCACAGGCGATCAGCTTAAGCTTGTGTTCTTGGCCTTTATGCACTGAAATTCCTCCAGATTCCTTCAATCGTTTAATGATATTATGCACTGTAGAGGGAGAAATATGCAAATCCCTTCCAATCTTTCTTTGAGGGACAAATTTTTTTTAAACATTTCAATCATTTTCTCACACATTTGCTGACATTTTCTCATCAAAGACTCAGCCTTTCCTGGATGCTGCTTTTGTACCAAACCATGATTACAATCACTTGTTGACACCTGCTGTTTGGAATCACATCATTATTTAGTTCTTTCACCTCATTACTAGCCCTAAATTGGCCCCATCCCAACTTTTTTTGGAATGTGTTGCAGGCCTGAAATGCAGGAATGGAGGTATATTAACAATATCTTGGGTTCAAACTGTCTGCAATCAAACAAAAGTCAAAGTAAATGTAAGGAACACTGCATTTTTATTTTATTTGCATTTTCCATACTGTCCCAACTTTTTCTGATTTGGGGTTTTTTGATTTTGGGATTTGGATTTTTCTACCATCCAATCACACTTTCCAACTGACTAAATGTGTTGTCATTTGTTTTTGTGGAATGATTAATCATAAGTTATGAGGTTTTGTATAAAATCATAAGCATGCACCATATTAACAGTAGTGTTTACAATATATTTCTTTATCAATAGGGCTGCAAATCAGAGGACTGTCCCCTTAGGGGGGGTCAATATGTAGTGGTAATGCTATTCATCTATCAAATTAAAAATGTGTGATAATCCTAATCCTACATGACAAAAGTAGTGTACTCTATAAATACTCTGATCAATAATTTGAACCAGGAGTCTAAAAAAGCATAACTTGATTTTTGGTGGGAGGAGTGGCATTTCTCTCTTCACTATCAATCAAAGTGCCACCATCTAATCTTGGAACAGGGCAGTTATTCCCCCCCCTTCCCCGGCTTGTTAGCCTTACTCTTCTAGATTGGTAGCTGTAATATGATGGAAACTCAGGAAGTGAGAAAAAAAAACAATATTGGGAGAAAAATATTTAAAGTTTGTGTATATATGTGCTTGTATTTAGATAACAATGATACTTTTAGATACATTTATTGATATTAATGTTCATTTACTAGTGACAAAACACAATCAACAACCTGACCTCAGCTTAATGCTGGTGTGTCACAGCAATAAACCAAATTTCTTATTTACAATATCAAAGAACAGCTTAAAATGTAATACAAGCTCTTGTAAATTTGATCTACTGCAACTCTCTGTTTTCTACTTTTTTGTTCCATACATCAGCTACTGAGCATTGAGAGTATAGGTCAAGAGGCCACCGCCGCTGAGATCTTGAGCTCTTGGGATCAGGCAGTGCTATAGACCTGACCAGGAGGTAAACTGGGTTTCATTGGCACAACACGTGCACTAGTGGTGAGGAATTAATGTCTTCATAGCGTCTTTCTGTATGGACTTGGCCACTGGCAGGTGAAAAGATGTAGCTGGCAACGTGTTTGAGGGGGCACATGATAGCCAGAAACTAGATTGGAAGATAAATATCCCTTACCCCTGTCCTTAAGCAGCTTCTTTGGCTGCCCATTAATAAGCGTATACAATACACATTTAAGGTACTTTATGGTTTAGGTCCTGTTTATTTGTCGGACCTTCTCAAGTGCTACACTCCATCCTGGAATTTAAGGTCGTCAGATGCTGGTTTACTGGTAGTTCCCAGGTTCAGGCTGAGTACTATGGGTGGTCGATCTTTTAGTGTTGCTTCCCCTTTGCTCTGGAACTCCCTTCCTCTCTACATTCCACTTCTTCTCTCTCATCTTTTTTCTCAGCACTTTCTCACTTCATTTTCTGCTATTTCTGTGTGATTATTACTTTTTGTATGTAAAGCGACCTTGGGTTTTGTGAAAGGCACTATATAAGTGTAACATTATTATTATTATTATTATATCTCTATTTTTAGCATTTTGGGGGCTTTTATTTTTTTAATTTTGAACTTCATTATATCTACTATTAATGCCTTTGGGTTACAAATAAGTTATTAATTTACCAACTATAGTTAATTGGGTAATGAAACTTTCAAGTTCTTTGTTTATATTAGTTATTTGGGTAAAACATGGATAAGGAAAATAATGTAAAAGTAAAGGTTTCTTGCGTTTCTTGTGACTTTCTTGTGTTTATTCAGACACACCTGATTTTGCTGAGCAGCTCATTACTAAGCCTTTTATAAGTTTAGTCCTTTAAATCACCCCAGACCAAGGTAAATTGTTGTGGGAACTTTATAGAGGACATAACAAAGCAGGTCATAACTTGACGGACTGAGTGGAAGCCGCACAGACTGTCCCTGTGTGTTTTCTACAGTATCTGGTCTTTAATCAGCCATCCTCTAACCTCTTCAGGCTCTTCTAACTAATTGGCCTCCATCTGCTCAGGGCTCCAGACAGATAATACTGTTTTATTGCAGCTGAGATCACCTGGTAGACAAACGCAGAGAGCAAAAGACTCATATTTAGGATAAGGACAAAGAGAAAAGGGTACTAATGTCTAACAGCTCCCAAAGGAGCTACTACTCCACTGGTCACTGTCCTAACCAGACTGCATCTCCCAAAGGAGTGCTTAGGGCGACGTGTGTTAATCTTTCCCACTGTACAGACATACTGAGCTGCAAGAGTAATTCAGAACTGACATGAGTGATTGATGTTGTTAAACCTAAAACCAACCAGGCAACTTTGAAGAGGGCTCATTTACCTTTTCATTTTAAAGACTTTTAGCGAGGGGACTAATCATGGGAATCTAAATTAAATACCTTTTTGTGTTTACTCCTGGCAACAGATTCAAAGAGATTATTAGGAGCTTTACTGAGAACCAAATAAATCCATATATGGAGTTTTTTATAGAATTTAGCCAGAGCAAAACATAATTGTTTGTGCCAGTTGTTTTTTTTAAAATAATTTGCAGTAATTATTATTATTATAATTTTCTTTTCTATAATTTACAATAATATACAAATTGGGTTCCAATTAATGAAACACCTGAACAAATTAAGAATAGTAATTAATAAACAAATCTGACTGATTACCTGATAAAATATAAAAACATGAATGTGAAAAAATTATGTTCTTTCTTATTCAATTTGTGACCCATATGTACACTGTGTACATTAAAATATGTGTGTGTGTGTGAATGTGTATATACAGTATATATACAGTATATATACACACACTGATCAGCCATAACATTAACAATCGCTCATCTATTGCTGCTGTTTGTTTTGAGTTGGTCATCTTCTAGACCTTCATCAGTGGTCACAGGATGCTGTTGGTTGGATGTATTTTTGGTTGGTGGACTATTCTCAGTCCAGCAGTGACAGTGAGGTGTTTAAAAACTCCAGCAGCGCTGCTGTGTCTTATCCACTCATACCAGCACAACACACACTAACACACCACCACCATGTCAGTGTCACTGCAGTGCTCAGAATGATCCACCACCCAAATAATACCTGCTCTGTAGTAATTTTTAGAACTACAAAGTGCTTCTATATGGTAAGTGGAGCTGATAAAATGAACAATGTGTGTAGAAACAAGGAGGTGGTTTTAATATTATGGCTGATCGGTGTATATATAGTTCAGTGGGTTGCACTGTTGCCTCACAGCAAGAATGTCCTGGGTTCGATTCCCCAGGTGGAGCGGTCTGGGGTTTTTTCTGTGTGGAGTTTGCATGTTCTCCCTGTGACTGTGTGACTCCGGGAGCTCCGTTTTTCTCCCACAGTCCAAAGATGTGCAAGTGAGGTGAATTGAAGATACAAAAATTGTCCATGACTGTGTTTGACATTAAAGACTTGAACTGATGAATCTTGTGTAACCAGTAACTACCTGTCCTGTCATGAATGTAACCAAAGTGTGTAAAACATGACGTTAAAATCTTAATACAAAAATATTACTAGAGTTTAAATATACTGAGTTTACTGGATAATAGTGCTGTATATATTATTTACTGTGTTCCTTTTTAACTGCAACTATTATTATAAATTAAGGTTTGAAGTTTAATACAGTATTGTTGCCTAGAGTGTATGCAATTACAAAAATGAGTGTTTGCTAATATCTGCAAGTACAGTTTGATTTGTAGTTTGTAGTAAAAAATGCTGCAGGAATGATGCAGAAGACAAAAACCAAATTCTAAAAGCTGGATTCAACACATTTCACTTCAAAGCAATAAAATGTATCCATAGCTTACTTAGTATGAAGAAGTCTGAGAAAGTAATCTTAATAATAAAATTAAAATGAGTTAGTAAAATGAGTTATCTTTTGTAAGCCAGTAATTATGCAAAACCCTGAATACAGACACATTGGATTAACTTATGTAAAACCAATAAGTAATGCTGCTCCGCTCCATGCTTATACTGAAATGGGCAACAGTATCATTTCATTAGTGAAAGAGAAGCAGCGTCCTCTGTGTCCTGTCTGTGTTGGCCTAAAGTGAATAAACTGGTATCCACCAGAGAGCAACAATGGCTTAATTAGAGTTTTGAGGAGCAGATTTCCCAAAGGACAAGGATACTCTCACTCTTAGCCTGCATCTCTCTCTCTCTCACTCTCTTTTCATGGTACATAAACAAGGCTGTGTATTATTTTTAATCAGACAGTGTGACAAGGTGATAATTTATGCTGTATCGACAGGGATGAAGATGGCTAATCTGGATAAAATGGTGAAGAGTAGCTTTTGGGGGTCACAGGGTCATGTATGTCAGGATGTCCCTCTGAGTGTTATCTTAAATATACACAGGCATACCTCATATTGCTCCTTCGCGCTGACTTGGTGAGGGTGTGATAATTACACCATCAGTTTAAGAGCCAAACTATTTTGTAAACAGATGTAAAACAACAGCATAAAAATAACAACTGTATCATTTTTACAAGGTTTTCTTCTGCCTTTAATAATACATTGGCAAATCTTTCACAGAGGTGAGGCAGCTATAAATTAGACGAGGCAGAATATTGCCTGGGGCTTTAAAGGCTGATCATTTAACTAAATAAAAGTTCCAAATGTTAAAATGTGGAACCCCCCCTATAAAAACCTCTCAAGGGACAACAGCAACATCATAGTAAATCCATAAGGGGTTTAAGAGTGTCCATACAAGCTTTGACTAAAGAAATACCAAAATCAAATCCAACCATTAATTGAAGTAAATTTACTCAGAGATCGAAAAACATTAACAAAAATATATTTATTGTGTCAAAATTATTGGCACCCATAGAAATTCACAGAAACAAAATGTAACTGAAGCATTTGTTAGATCAGAGTGTTTAGGTACTTGTAATTCATAACTTTTTTTCACATTATACAGGGTGAGTCAAAATTATGTTAACACTTGAATGGCAGAAACAATTTATTCACAAAACATACGTTGACACAGAGGTCAAATTCTCTTAGTGATTGAGTCATGTTGGCTTTCATAAATCATGTAATGGCTATAAAATAGCTTATCAATCCCTAACATTAGCTATCGTATCTAAGTTACATGAAAAGTTAGTTAACCACACATTTACACAGCGACCAACAATAGCAAAATGTTAAAAGTAAGAATTAACTGGTGAGAGATTTTTTATTCAGAATGAATTTGCTTTAAATACCAGTCTGATTTTTCTTATATTTTCAGTGTGAACAACTAATTCATCATAAGGTCAATTTCTTATATTCCCTTTTTTCACTAATGTTGCAGGGGAGCCAATAATTGTGAAGGGAACTGTAAGCTTACATTAAAAGAAAATACATATTGATTAATTTCTGGTTATTTACTACAATTCCACAATGCCAATAAATATTGATGAGGGGCACATAATTGTAAAATGAGTCAGAGTCTTTACAATGGTCTCTGATGCATTATTGCACATTTACCATACAAATACAGTACACCCATTTTTTCTGGACCACTAAGCTGAAGCCTAGTGTTAAGGTACTGGACTAGTAATCAGAAGGTTGCTGGTTCAAGCCCCACTACTGCCAGGTTGCTGCTGTTGGGCCCCTGCAAGGCCCTTAATCCTCAGTTGCTCAGACTGTATACTGTAACTGCAATGTAAGTCACTTTGGATAAAGGCGTCTGCTAAATGTCAAAAATGTAAATGTAAATGTACCCCAACCCAAACATACCAGTAGGTTAACTGGATTCTCTAAATTAATTCTAAATTTGAGGGTGAATGACAAGCTAAATGTGCAATGCCCTGCAATGGACTGGCAATTAGTTAACAGAGAAATTTCAACTTGTGTCTAATATTCCTGCATAGGTCTCAAACCCATAACGTCCCTGTCCAGGATAAAGCTGCAGAAGATTATTTTTTATAGCTATTAATAATAAGTTTGTTTCAACTTAAGGAAAATAGTGGTAACTGCATCAGCACTATGTTTTTTGCAGTCAGCATTAAAATGTATTTTATATTGCAAAAGCTGTTTTTTACTCAATCCTGCTATAAATTGTTTTACTTTTTTTTTTTGTATTTAAAAGTCTCTGGATTGCCAAAGGCTTTTAGTGAGCCACTCAGGGTGAGTCTTACCTTCATAGCAGGAGTGTTTTTTGTCTCAGTGATAGGGCACTTTAAATAAAAACTAGTTTTAACTTAAAATATTTTCATTTCATTTTCATTTAACATATTTCTAGTGCATATATCCACTTTCCGTTTACACAGTGAATTACAGTGGTACCTTGTAACTCAAAGTCCCCTAAACTCAAAATCTTTGAAAGTCAACGCCAATTCTCAAGAAATTTGTACCCTTTAACTCAACGTTTCCCTTATGCTTAACATGTTCCGCTTAAAAAAATAAATTTATTTAATTTCAAAATTACAATGAACAGCCCCTTTGTTCAGTGCTCAGCTTGAGCGGTGCACAGCAAAAAGTCCAGTGTTGAATTAACTCCCACAGAGTTGATTTTAACACTTTTTCAGGGTTTATATAGCTCCACACTCTTAAGAGTTAAATCAACACTTTCAAAATAGTTAAATGTTTAACACCGTCAGAGTTCCGGTTTAAATTATAAAGCAGAGTTAAAGTAACTGAGGGAGTACAAACTTCAGCTGAACTTGGACAGTGGTAGCCTAGTGGGTAGAGCTTTGGGCTATCAACTGGAAGATTGGCGGTTCAAATCCAGGCTCTGCTATGCAACCACTGCTGGGTTCTATTGAAAAATAACACTGCTCTGAGTTATATTTTACTATTTCAGTAGTGTTTATTTAACTCCCTAAATTATTCTTCTAATAATAAGAAGAATTAATTCCAATACACCAAATAATTTTCAAAAATAACATTTATTTTTCCTGGTGGTGGCGGGTGAAGATGCAAAAGCAACAACAGGCCATTTGTTCGTCATAGGCTGAAGACAAAGTCACAATCAAATAATGGAAAATTCATCAAATGTAATACTTTTACACAGAGGTGTTGAGTTTTTAAATGTCTATATATTGGTAATACTTTCCCCCAAATCAGATAAACTTTGAAACAGAGAATAAACAAACTGAATCTTAAACTCTACAATAATGAATGCATGAATTAATGCAAAAAAAGACTGCAATTATTAGATTAAACTTTGTCATTGTGCAGAGAACAAGTACAGAGCCAACAAAATGCAGGAGCATCTAACCAGAAGATAGAGATTATTTACATATAATACAGTTAAAGTGCAGTAGTGTCCAGATAAGTAACAATGAAGAGACATATATTAAGAACAGTAAACAGACAATGACTGTCCAGTGTATAAAGTAGTCTATAATTACAAAGTTATGAAAGGTGAAAATTATAGCAAATGCATTAAAACACACATAACACACATGTCGAGTCAAGGTCACTTCCTGGTGAACTTTCTGCTGACTGCAACATGTAATGCAGCTCTGGTGTTGAAGTGAGCCTCTTGGCCTCTTTTATGATATTTGGCTTGAAGAACACATTCCATCTTGTCATCAGAACAGTCTTGATCAGTCTTTATTAAATAATTCATTTTAAACCACTAGTTGTACTACTACATTAAATGCTTAATTTTAACCCAGTACAAACATCATTCCAAACTTACCAATCCTTTTGTATCCATAAATCTTGGGAAGGTGGAAAGGATATCAGCACTTCTGCCTGGATCATTAACAAGTTTCTGGCGGTGCTAAAAAATCTCCCTCATCATCTGAAAAGAGATTAAATATCTAATTTAAATTTATGCAATTGTCCTGCAGTTATTTGGCACAAATAAAAAGGATATGGAACACACATACCCATGATAATCAATCATATGAGCCACCAATGTTAACCATTTTCCCAGAATAATCATTAAAAAAAGAACACAAACAACCACAGTACACAGTTCCCCAGCAGGCAGGGAGAAAACAAGACATTTAGCTTCCTAACCTAGCTGACTAGATGGCTAAACACGCAAACAAAAAAAATCACACAGGACCAAAAGCAGCTGATGTAACTTAAGTGGCAGCAATCAGCTGCAATCAATCTGTGCAGCGTTCTTACACCAGAAACTTTCTCTCTCACTCTCTCACACACATCCTTCAGTACACCTATGTTTTATACTGACTATATCATCATCAATGTATACGTTCATTAAGACTGAATTAATTACATTTACCGCGTAAACTTGAGAGGAGGAAAATGGTGCCGTCGTCTCCTTGTCTCCAACCGAAGAAGTAAAATGCATGGGTGGAGTTTAATTACATCTAAATGCATGGGTGGAGTTTAATTACATCTAAATGCATGGGCAGAGTTTAAATTAATCTAAGTTAGGTTAACACCAGTCCAATCAACTCTGCCAAATAACTCCAACACTGAACACAATTTAAACCTGAATGTGTTAAAATGACACTTTAAGAGTGAAAATCAACTCTGAAATGTTTAACTCTGAAATTTCAACACTCCAGTTTTTGCTGTGTGCAGTAAAACATCATCAAAGTGCGCATATGAGACAAAACTGCATTTGTGTGGAATAACCGTTAAATTCAGTCTGAAAGCGCCCCCATGTATCTGTGTTTATCTGTGTTTTCCTTGTTGTTTCACTTTTAAACTTGTGTTTTAGCTCAAGGTGCTAAGAAATTGTGAGAATCAGCATTTCAGAGAGAGTCTAAAACGCTTATTGTTATAAAAAATCTTAATGTGACTAAAGAATGACATAGAAACACAAAACTTAATTATTACTGCTCATAAGTTCTCTCCACTAATGAAATTCCTCTCTTGTTGTTTTAGTACAATAAGAAATGTTAAGCTTTGTGCACCGACACACTTCAGAGGAAATAACGGAACAGCCAGCGCAAAAGCTATTTTGCCGCTTTTCATGTTTATTATGTGACCAATTAAGAAGCATATGTGCAGGTTTTATTGTATTTTTTAAATAGATTTTGAAAGTATTTCAGTGTTATTTATATTATCTTTGTGTTATTTTCAGTGTATAAGTGTCAAAAACAACCTCATTATTTTACTTTAACCTAAAATAAATGCAGTTCCACGGGACCATGGAACACACTAACAGGTTTCCCATATCTCCTTATGGAAAAAAAAAACCTTGAAACTCAACGTCTTTAAAACTCAACGCCACTCCCAGAACCAATTGATGTTGAGTTTCAAGGTACCACTGTATTTTAAAAGAACAGTTCTGACACACACAGTTCTGTGTGTGTATATATATATATATATATACAGTATATATAGATATAGATATAAGCAAAGAATGTAAAAGATAATGCAAAGATGCAACAATTTTATAGATATATTTTAAATAAGAAGTAATAGTCATGTTAAAAATAAAGGAGCTTTCTAAAAATTTTAGGGGAAAATAAGACATGACATATATGGGGGAAAAAGCTACAAAGATATACAACCCTAAAATCAATTCAGTTGATTCAGTAATGGTTGATTTCAATAAAGTTAAAAGTTTATATAATCAAAAAAATGATCCCTAGACTGGTGCACCAGAGCAGATTTATCTGCCTTTATAATAATTACGGCATTAGAACAATGTATTTAAACAAACAAAAAAAACTTTATCATGAAATTTATAGAATTTATAGAATCCATTAAAAGGACCTCCCTTAAAACATTTGATAACAAAAGCGTTTTGTTTACGATGTCCAAATACATTTTCTTAACCAATTTTGGTTTATGCTTATAATATATACACATGACATTAACTGTGTAAATCTAAAGTCACCCTATCCCCTCTGCTCCTCAGATCTTTTCAAATCCCAGCATAGTGTGCCACAGCTAGTAAACCCTTGTATATCTGAGAGAGAAAGAGCTGTCTCTTTCTTATTCAGACTAAATCAACGTGGACTGCAGGGAATTACAGGTCAGGGCTCACAATCATAGGTGCAATCATAAGGAGATCATCTCAATCAGGGGCCTTGTATCACAATAGTCCCAACAAATACAGGCATCCCTATCAACAAGCACAAATTGGGTTTGGACAGGGTAGGGGTTAAGTGATCTGCTGAAGGGAGCAAAGAAAAAAAGGGGGCATGTAGAGAAACTGAATAGAAAAGTATGGATTTAAAAATGTGTTCATTATCACATAGCTATTCTGTTACATAAACAAAATGGTTTTATGAAATGTCAGGACTGAAATACTACACTACTGATTGATAAAAGCTTGAGTGTATTGGGTGCATGTGTGTGTGTGTGTGTGTGTGTGTGTGTGTGTGTGTGTGAGTGAGTGAGTGAGTGTGTGTGTGTGTGTGTGTGTGTGTGTGTGTGTGCGATTGTAGCTTAATCACAGCTTTTGCTCAGCGTTTATTGAAAATCGGACCATGTGAGCTGTTTGCACTGCCCATCAGAGGCAAAATTAAATTAAATGGTGGTTTGTCAGAGGTTCCCTGTGAGTGAGAGAGATAAAAGAGAGAGAGAAACTGAAAAAGAGAGGTGCTTCCCTTCGTCAGACCAGTGATAAATGCGCAGGGCGATCAACACAAGAGCTTCATTAAGCCATACATCACAGGGGTAATTTAACATGTCTTCACATCTGCTGTCTCTCATCCCCCATCACTCCTTTCTCAGCGAATATGTGAGCATTTATGTATGTGAATGTTTGTCTGGGGTTTGTGTGGGGGGAGGCTAAAAAGGGTAAAGATATTCCCCCATGACTCCCCTGTGTTGTCAGCAGACAGAAATATTTATTCCTGGTGGCATTAACAAGCTTTCTTGTATGTGTTGACATGGGGCTTTTAGTTTATTTGTAAAAGCAGTGCTAAAATAACACACATGCTCTCACACACACATACAACTGCTCATGTGCTGGTACTCTACATCTATACATTAGAACAAAGGTGTGTGTGTGTGTGTGTGTGTGTGTGTGTGTGTGTGTGTGTGTTGTAAATAATTTAATAATAAATTGTTAAATACTCCTCACAGCTATTGATCTTCACTGTCCAGGTAATTTAGATGAAAACTACAACTACAAAGATAATAATAATTAAAAATGATATAAACATTTTTTACCCATAACTCAAGGAAGACAAGCATAAAGGCTCTTCTCTGTACTTGCAAGTGGTGGAACGAGCTTCCCTTGTCTGTCCAAACATCTGAGTCTTTCCCTGTCTTCAAATGACAATTCAAAACCCAACTCTTTACTAAGCACTTAAGCTGACATGTACTTACTAATGTTCTTATTCATTTCTTGCAAAAAAAATGGTTGTAACAGGGTTTCAGCAGATTTATATTCTCGGACTGTTGTCTACTTAAACTCGAGTAAGGTAATTTTTACTATGGAAGCACTTCTGTAAGTCGCTCTGGATAAGAGCGTCTGCTAACTATGAAAATGTAAATGTAAATATACATTTCTTCAAACTACATCTAACTGAACCTAAAGGAAATCAAGAAATTTGGTTTTTTTTTGTCTAGTTAATATAAAATAAAGAGACCAATTAATTTATAAATTCAGGGTCACTAACTTAAAAGAGGAACAATTATCAAACTGTCTAAAAGTGATGATTAATGATTAATTTTCTACTAAGCAAACACTCAGAAAGATATTAGATTTTAAAAATAATTTACCTTTTTACCATCTACAATTTGTTAATAAACTATAACCTTGCCAGCAGAGCTAACCTCTTCCCTGCTTGATAAAGTTATAGAAAGGTAAGCCAAGCCTCCACTAAACTGTAACACCTACTTAATGCCCAGGTCTTGTGAGTAACAAGATAAAACTGTCAGCAGCTTACGCTACCAGTCACGACTGGTTCACTTTTTATGTGATAAAGTAGACATGAAACTGTAACTAAAGATGAAGTGTACAGAAAGTCTAGTTAGGGCTCAGCCTAGACTAATACAGCTTGGCAGAATACACTAACATGCTTACAATTTTTTAAAAGATAAAAAATCGCTCTCATGTGACCATGTAGAGCTCATTGTATTCTAAGAGCAAACCCAATTTCCCAAAATCTGTCACTTGTAAATACTCTTACCTTTATTTAAGTGACACTGTGTGTGTGTGTGTGTGTGTGTGTGTGTGTGTGTGTGTGTGTGTGTGTGTGCGTCTGTGTGTGGCAGAATGGCCAGAAGAATTACTTGCTCTTATTAAACCTACATGCATTTTTTGTATTCTATTGGACATCAAACCCAACTTTAAACAAGCTGTATGTCTTAAGGCAACCTTCATCACTTGGTAAAGAAAACCTATAGGACCAGCCTATAGGATCAAACCCACCACACCAACTTCTGCACTATCCTGCTTTTCATCTGTGAACATTTTATACACCTAGAAACGTGAACAGGCTTAATAATAACCTTATATGCTGAATCAGGAATCAGGTGTGTATTGGGTGGGGAGGTAACCTTTATAGTCTGCTAGGTAGTGAGTCTTTAAAACTTGAGTGGTGTTAAGAAACCCTGTCCTATTCCATATCTGCAGGGATGTTTGAATTTCCTCATAAAAGGGTTTTTAACTTGAACCTAAAATGGGCAAACTGTGTAAGTTTTATTTCTTTTATTAAAGGTTGAATCTAATGTTTGGTTTGAGAGTTGATTTTCTCTTTATATATTGCACCTTATATTAAAATCTTTTAATGATCCAATGTTCATCTTGAGTTAATGTGTTTGTATGTGTGTGTATGAGTAATCATCATGATCACTTCTGCTCATCTCCACTCTGTGTGACAGGAAGCAGATTAATGGGTAGATGACAGATGACTACATACAGACATGGCATCAACAAACAGCATCATGCCATTTAACTGCAATTACACACATGGCTTTTTCATCCAAATCTGATGGAGAAGTATTAATCACATACACCGCTGATGGGAGTGCTTGTGTGTGTGTGTGTGTGTGTGTGTTTAAATACCAACCAACAAGTACTTTCAGCCTTGTTACCTTGTCCCTGGAAACTATAATTCCTCTGTAATATATTTTATTCTATCTTATTGGGCAACTAGAAGTATTACAGACCGGACATGATCATTCCAGCATTTTATCACACTTATTATTAATATACTCTTCTTAACAATTTGTCATAGTACGTGAATTATAAAAAATAGGCTCCTGGTTTTTCAAATGAAACAACGTGATTACTGAGATTGCTTGATGGACCTATTTGTCACTGGAGGAGTGGTCTGCTAGTGCGTGGATCTGCAAATGAATAATGGATGCTTCTGAAATCCATTTGAAAGTCAATATAAAGTGTGGAGGTGGTGGCATTATGAAAAACACAAACTTACAGGAGGGTGGAAAAGAGTAGATGGATTACTTGCTGCACTGACCTTTTCCTTTAACTTTGGTAAGGCATTTCAGGTTGGTAATTATATTGTACCTGGTCGGATTCAATTCAACACTACAGTTTTAAGACGGTATTATAAAGGTTTTTTAATACCTTACTTACTTGTTTTAAAGGTGAGTAGCTGTAGGTTGTGTCCTGAGGACTTAAGTTTAAACCCTGCCACTACTTATGAGGTTGTTCATATCTATGACATCATATTTCCATGGCCACATGGGTTTTCTGTGGTAACTCTGGTAAGATTTTCTTCCACCTCTAAAACATAAAAAAGCTGTATTAGCTGTTTTGAACTACATTCAGATGTAAATAATTAAATTAGTGAGTGAGCTTGATGGACTGACATAGCAGCAGGGTTTTTTCCTTACTTGCGCTGACTTTAAAAATTCATTGTCCACAAATCCAGGTTCCACATATTTAATGGTGTTGACCACACAATACTGGACATGGGTGTTCATAGTTAGGTTTCTTAGCTTTCCAGCTGTAGCTCAGTGGTTAAGGTACTGGACTACTAATAAGAACCACTACTGTCAAGTTAGCACTGTTGAGCTCCAGAGCAAGGCTGTTAACCCTCAATTGCTCGAATGGTCTGTCATAACTGTAAGTCAGTTTGGATAAAAGTGTCTGCTAAATGTCGTATATGTAAACGTATAATATAGCCATTGAGTAAGACAAGCTTATAGCTGACACATGAACATGCCTGGAAAGGTATTTTTATTTAATACAAAAATTCTAATTGTTATCCAAAACAGAGAGTCATTAAAACAAATCTCAAGAAAGCAACTATTAATGCTTTAGACCCAAGATGTATTTTTTTATAAATAAATGTCCACACATTTTGCCTAGTAAATACCATTTTTGTCAAGGTGTCAGAGTAAATCTGTAAAAACAGATGTTACTTTATTTAACAATGACATTTGGGCATGAAGAATATCTATAAAAAATATTTAGCTTAAAAATCTATAGTGTTGGACGCTCTGGTGGCACAGCAGTAAAACATGCTACCCCATCACTGCTAAGATTTCGAATCCAAGTTTGAATCTCAGCTCCGCTACCAGCTGTTTGGCTGCAGATATGATTGGCTAATATCTGAGGGTGGGTGGGTCAATGGGGCCTGAGAGTGTGCGATGCTGATCCCTGTGTGAACGTGTCTTGTACAGTTAAAACAAAGCATTTGGTGACTGCACACGTGTTGAAGGAGGCATGTGTTGGGTATGGCCCTACTTGGTCGGGGTAGGGGTCTGTAGCAGTAGACGAGGGATACAACCAGGTAATTGGATATGCCAAATTGGGAGAAATGGGGCAGAAATTGGGATAAATTCATCTATATAAATGCATCTATAGTTTTGTTCTAGATAAAGACAGTGTTAGTACCATAGTTGCATTAATGTTTCAGTGATCATAATTATATTACTACAAACTGAAGTATTTGAGCCTTAGCATTTCATACTTTTAGTCAATAAATAAATAATTGAATACGTGATTCCCTGTAATGGACTGACAGTGTGTCCAGGGAGTGTTCCTGACTGGCGAATAGTTTTCCAAGGCTTTGGTCCTACCATTAGATAAGTGGTTAATAAAGATGAATAAAATAACTACTACTAAGCTGCATTAGCATGGTACACTATATGGCCAAAAGTATGTAGACATTCTTACTATTACTGAGTTTATTTGTTTCAGTCACACCCTTAGAACACCTTTGGAATTCATTGGAATTGGAATGTTGAATGCAAGCAAGGCCTTTTCATCCAATATCAGTGCCTGATCTCACAAGTGCTCTTCTGACTGAAAAAGCACACATTTCTGAAAACACAGTCCACATTTTGTGTAAAGCTTTTCTAGTAAAGTGGAAGTTGTTTGCATGTGTGTGGAGGGGGTTGGTGAAGGGGGGGGGGGTCCAACTCCATATAATAGTAATTTTTAGAATGGTCCTACAAGTTTGTGTTCAGGTGTCCACATACATTTTTCATATGGTCTACCTCCAGAGCAAAAGCAAAGAGGCACATGTCACATAAACGTCCTGCTGACTGACAACCATTGCTGTAAATAGCAACCATTTCTTCAATTTAACACTTTTATCACAATTATGTTTGTAGGCCCCTGAGAAACTGTTAAGCATAAAAGGCAAATTATCAGTCAAGAAAAAACATAGCCAGCTATGCTTAGCTTGGGCATTGTGTGGTTTGTTAAGCCAACAAAATGTGTAAATAGTACCAATCCCAGTCCTTTAGCCATTGAACTGCAATACAAATCTTAGAGGTGCCACCAAAAACATTTTTGCTTAAGCTCTACTCTTCACATTTGGGTCTAATCAAAGCACTAACTACTGCAGACATATTGTATACTTTGTTGGTTCTTTGCTGTGTTTGGCACATGTCTAATGTTACATTGATTTAATGATATAATTTGTATCTGAGGCTAGATTTATAGCTTCTTCTTACATGGCTTTAGAAATAGCTTTCATTTAGCTTTCAACACATCAACAGGCTGCTCCAACAATATCCAATTTCCAAATGAATCCAGACTTATTTACATTCCAATACGTTGTATCATCCCTGTTATCAATAAGGTGTTTTTTGTGTGTGTCTGATTTATAGTAGAAGCGTTTATTTACTCCACATGCTCTAATTGGATATGACTGAGAGGATGAGTTTTATTGATTTGAGTACCAGTTGCTTCAGGCTCTGTCTCCTGTATGCATTGGGTCTGGATCAATGAACACACCTCCTTCCCCACCCCCATCCCTGAAGACTTTGTTTTATTTACCTTTGCCTGGTTGGATAGATTGATTGAAACCTGTAATTGTTTACTGTGGGTTCATCACTTTTACCACCACTATAATCATTTGTCATTTTTTCTGATGAACCTGACAGTACTTTAACTTCAATTGTGGCCAGTCTGTGAGTAATTGTTCAACACTTTCTTTCAGTTATCTTCAGAATTTCAGGCAATGTTTATAATAATTGGTAAAATGTAATACAAAATATCTTTCTGAATAATTTGTTCATACTAAAATATTAGAGATATCAAATATTATTTAAATTAAATGTGTTCCTTACAAAATAAAAGAAATAAAAGTACTCACTGTTCTTTACTAGAGTTTAATTAAATGTCTTTATGTCATATATACACCGATCAGCCATAACATTAAAACCACCTCCTTGTTTCTACACTCACTGTGCATTTTATCAGCTCCACTTACCATATAGAAGCACTTTGTAGTTCTACAATTACTGACTGTAATTTCATCTGTTTTTCTGCGTGCTTTGTTAGCCCCCTTTCATGCTGTTCTTCAATGGTCAGGACTCTTTCAGGATCACTACAGAGTAGGTATTATTTGGGTGGTGGATCATTCTCAGCACTGCAGTAACACTGACATGGTGGTGGTGTGTTAGTGTGTGTTGTGCTGGTATGAATGGATAAGACACAGCAGCACTGCTGGAGTTTTTAAACACCTCACTGTCACTGCTGGACTGAGAATAGTCCACCAACCAAAAGTATCCAGCCAACAGCTCCCCATGGGCAGCATCCTGTGACCACTGATGAAGGTCTAGAAGATGACCAACTCAAACAGCATCAATAGATGAGCGATCGTCTCTGACTTTACATCTACAAGGTGGACCAACTAGGTAGAAGTGTCTAATAGAGTGGACAGTGAGTGGACAAGGTATTTAAAAACTCCAGCAGCACTGCTGTGTCTGATCCACTCATACCAGCACAACACACACTAACACACCACCACCATGTCAGTGTCACTGCAGTGCTGAGAATGATCCACCACCTAAATAATACCTACTCTGTGCTGGTCCTGTGGGGGTCCTAACCATTGAAGAACAGGGTGAAAGCAGGCTAAAAATTATGTAGAGAAATAGATGAACTAAAGTCAGTAATTGTAGAACTACAAAGTGCTTCTATATGGTAAGTGGAGCTGATAAAATAGACAGTGAGTGTAGAAACAAGGAGGTGGTTTTAATGTTATGGCTGATTATATATATATATATATATATATATATATATATATATATATATATATATATATATATATATATATATAGTGATCCTATTTATCAAGTCTTCTTGTTGCCAATTATTGGATAAATGTGTTCATATTGAGACCTGCTTTTAGTGCTTTTTGGAAAAGAATGCTTGTTTGCATTCCAAAAAAAAAATCATTAAACTGATTTTATCTTCACAAATAAAAGTAAGTGAAAGTCCCAAAAGAATAAATGACCTTACACATTTATTAAAATTCTAAATGCAAATTTTATCTTCACATATTAGATTGTCTCTGTCCATACATCATATTCTAGTGACAGGTAACCCTTTTGAAAATGATATGTGACAACTCCCTCTTGCTGCACAGTGAGCCGAATTGTCAGCTTGACACTTTTTTCATCCCCTCATCTCATTCCTCACGCATCATTCCCTCTCTCCGATGATGATAGACAGCGAATAACTTCCGCCATTATGTTCCGGGGATGAGAAACAAGGCCTCTCAAGAGGATAATTACAGGAAGCTGTCGTTTCGTCTCCTCCTCACACACACACTTACACTTGCTTACACATGCTAACACAGCTGCCCAACCTGTTTTTGTCTGAGTTCAGACAGACAGGTTGGGCAGCTGACTTTGAAATACTTCTATACTAAGCAGTAAGTCGGGTAAATCAGACTTTTATATGGTTAGAAGTCAAACCTTACATTCACTTGAAGGGGCACTTATTTAATGGCAGTCTTGGGATTTCACCTGGATTTACACCTGATCTTGTGTGACTAAATGGCTTAAAACATAGGCCTACGTCTTTTTTTTACTGTCATTTTTAACCTATTTGGTTGATCTTACTTTGAGTCTAAATACTTGGGTAAAAATAAGCTGTATTTAAATAATCTTGTTTGGACCGTATCTACTCCTTGGTTGACGTGTTAAACTCAAAAATGTTGGTAGATGGTTTTAGGAAAACAGGCCTTTTAACCTGTAGGTCAACTTGAAGCTAGCAGCTAAAAAAATCATCCATGAAAGTTGCATAATTTTTGTGATCATCTCAACTGTTTGGTAGAAGCTGATTAAAAAAAATACTGTGTGCACTAGTAAAAAATATACATTGTCCCAAGAAACTAAGAAATGCAAAGAAATAATTTTTAAACATTATTTTCTTGGTGAGACTATTAAATGGTTAAACATGCTGGGTCAAACATACATTTATAAATGACAACGTATGTGACTTCTGTGCCTGTGTAAATAGAGTTTAATTGAAAATGAAACATACCATGTAAAGTTTTAAAAATCCACAAAGAAAATATGTTAAAAAATACACGCACACACACACAGACACACGCACACACACACCATATATATATATATATGGTGCTCATGTTTGATTCAATAGGCACAAACACTGTCAATCCGATCAATATTTTGCTGGGCATAATGTGACAATTTGCGTTTTCATTCAGACCTTGCCAAGAAATTACTTTTTCACGTACTTTTTAAACTGTTCTAACTGTGCTAATGAAGTCTACAAATACAGGTGTTTATAAATTGTACAATATATAATATTATAAACAAATGCTTCTGGTTGTGGAACCTGACAACAAGTCATTTCTGATCACTTAAAAATACAAAGATGCATTTCAAATTAAATCTGATTTTTTTATTAACCACGTTGAAAGTGTTGTCACTGCTCCATGCATAGTATGAAATCTTATTTATGTTGGCAAACATTAAAAGATAAAAAGCCCATAACAGATAAATGTATGCTATATCGATCCATTTTAAAGCTTTTTCAGAATTTGTACTCAGGTTTATTATTTTCTTTTTGCCCACTTTTTGTTTGTTTTGTAGTTTTTTTTGTTTCATATTTTAAAATTGTTAGTCCGTACAAAAACAAAACGTTGCTTACTGAGATGTTTTGTTCATAAAGTAGTGCTGATCTTTTGAAATAATGAAATTATTTTTTAAACATGATTATAGAACTCCTGAACTATATACTACGGGTATAACTACGGGCACTAATTTCTAAAACTGCGCAAATATCTGCCCTCTTAAAGAAAACACTGAAAAATTTAATATATTACTGCTTACAATCTTCAAATCTACAAAACGCGATTTCACAGTCATGCTAAACATTGTAACTAGAATGAAACAAAAATAAGAAACGAAATGTAAATGTACCATTTAGTTTCAATGTAGGTTCATTATTTATATGAGTATTATTAAATGATCCACTCTTTAGAGTCATGTAGCTAAATTCCACTTAAAGCGCAAGTAATATTGAGGACCTGTCTTCATCCAAAGGAAGCCGATTCACACAGGATTATTTACCCTTTAAATTTACATGTTCAGAAATGTGCTCCAGCAGTCTGAAGTTCCCACATACACAGTCGTTCGTCAGCAAGTTTCACTATATAGTGTTTATAAGGGGAGAATGCTTTGCGGGATGCTGTGGCTATGTGTGCTGCTATGTGTTTGCATGAGAGCTTTGACAACTGTGTTTAAGGTTTTAAGGAAAAATGCTGACGACAACGAAAGCATAAAATAGACACAAATTATAATGCACTCGAAAACGCTAATTAGTCGAAATTTTATTATGTAGAACACCTCATGTGGTTAATAAACTGTGCAAGCCTGCTGGTCATCTTTGTTCAAGGCATTATATTTTATAACCTAAAATTTCACGCAACATCTCCCTCGCTAATTTCTTTATGATGTGCAGTTAATTACATGAAGGGTAATTACTTTGACTTGTGCTCGAATGAAAAACCCACAATAATTATTTTTGCCCAAAATGCTTTACATAAAAATAGAATAAAATATGAAAAAGAATAAACAGTTATTCAGCTCAACCTGTAGACTGCAAGAGTAAATGATGACGACTTTATGCGAAATACCACTATTACTACTATCATCATCATCGTCGTCATCTTCACCCCGTATGGTACTCCAAAATTGTATCTATTATACTACTGTAAAATAAATAAATAAATTACGCATCTATTTGTGGTTGAGAGATATTTTAAAAAGGATTACGCACTGCAACAGCTTATTTGTTTTCAGAAATTGCATTAAATTACAAAAAAATCAGAAGAAGGAAGTAAAATACATTAAAACCCCCTCTTTCGTTTTTACAGACATTAGAGCCAGGCAGGCATCTGTTTTCTTCTCCTCGGCAGGATTGTTTGAAAGCACGCGAATTTCGCTCCGTTTTGTCCGCGTCCGCCGGTCCGTAATAATTCGTTCATTATGACGTCAAGAGCGAAACAGGTTTTTAGGGGGAATTTAGGAGCGCGGGCTCCTGCGCCATCCCTGTGAGAACAGAGGAGCTAAAAGAGGAACATCTGTTCCGATCCTGTAAAAAGTCAGCTCAACCTGTACACTGGGCTTTAATGTTTGAGGCACAAGTGAATGCTGGAACCTTATGATAATGCATATGAAGGGAAAAGTCGCACCGACAAAGTATTCAAGCATATACAGATAAATTACTACATTTACACTTTCGGCATTTAGCAGACGCTTTTATCCGAAGCGACGCACAGTACTGCGACAGTTTATACAGTCTAAGCAATTGAGGGTTAAGCGCCTTGCTCAATGGCCCAACAGTGGCAACCTGGCAGTAGTGGGTTTTGAACCAGCGACCTTTGGATTACTAGTCCAGTACCTAAACCGCTAGGCCACAACAGAACTATAATCAATAGCAATTATGATGCAAAATGCAAGTGACAAATTCTGTTTAGTTCTGCTACTTATCCATTTGATAGATAGATAGATAGATAGATAGATAGATAGATAGATAGATAGATAGATAGATAGATAGATAGATAGACAGACAGACAGATTAGACAGACAGACAGACAGACAGACAGACAGACAGACTCATTAAGGGTGGTCCCTGATCTGCATGTCTACAAAAAGGTCTGTGCGTGGACAACTGTGGTTAGTGTTTAGTTTAATTCCCACTACCACCAAGTTGCCACTGTTGTGCCCCTGAGCAATGATCCTAACCCTTAATTGCTTGGATTGTGTTCGGTCACAAAAGTCGCGCTGGATAAGTAAGTAAATGCAAGACTTGACTAAAATAAAATAAAGAGTAAAAGTGTACCCATAATTCAACAACCATAAAATTTTTCTAACAATTTAGGGCATTTAGTTAAAAATATAATATCAAATGTTATAAAAACAACTTAAACGTTCTAAGTAATCTGGGTACTTTCTGAAATCCTTTTTCTGTATCATTTCAGTTGTCTTTTTAAAAATAATTTCAGATACTGTATAGGGCTCTAGATATTTTAATAAAAAATGTGAATATCTTCTGTTATTACTGTTACAAAATATAGAAATTGTGTAAACATTCACTCAACCATAATAACACTAAAATGTACATTCATTGCATGCATTATCTTTAACAGACACTTTAATAGTGTTTTTTTCTGTCTTGCATAGAGTCCAACGTGTCAGACAGCGAAGGCTCGATCAAGACACATGTCAGATCAAGCAAATAAAACCAGGCGTGATTTAAACTCGGCACTTTATTAAATTTGAATTTCAAATGAAATGTAGGCTGTCGGCGTGCAGAGCATGTTAATGGCTTTAATTAATTGCGCTTCAGGAGTCTTACAATTAGGCACTGAAGATTTAATTCAATCATTTTTATTCATCAAATTATTATTATTATTATTGTCATTATTATTATTATTATTATTATTATTATTATTATTATTATTATTATTATTATTATGCATTTAAATGAAGTAACTGATTCAAGTAAATCATGCTAATGTGCCGCCAGAAAAACAAACGAATAGAAATATAACATGTTTATATAAGGTTCAAAAACAAGCAAATGAACTAAAATGCAAAGGGATAACGAGGATGAAGTTAATTCCTTTTTTATGTGCGTACACCCACTTCCGCCCCTAGGGCAGGTCGACCACGCCTTCATAACGCACAGTGCCCCTGAGAACCCCACTTACAAATATTTGGATTCGGCGATGACAACAGAAAAAAACGCAACTGATAAAAGCCAATGATGTTGTAAAATGTAGGCTGCACCAATAAAAATGATAGGATATTTACTGACAAGATTGCCACTTCCAAAAGTTTTTGTTGGTACAGTACTTGGACAATTTGCCCTATTACCTTGTGCCCTGTTAATTAAACTTAAAACCTGAATTACAAAGTGGTAAACCCTCTAAACAATGCACTATAAAGTCATTCATTAAAATATAAGCTTGAACATACAGCCGGCTTAAAGGTCCAGTTATAAAACGACGAAAATAAAATGACTGGTAATTTAAGGCTTAAAATATTTATCTATAAGTCGTTAATGCGTTAAAACAGCAGTCACAGGCGCTCATAAAGAGGGTATCCCCATCAGTAAAAATGACCGGATTAGGTTTCACCCCCGTGCCCCGCCCACTTGTAGACTTTAACATCTGCACTTGTTGTGGAGCTTAAATACGTCATTGGTGAAGACCTCTCGATAGATCGCGCGTTCCAGAAACCCTGAGGAATCTGATTGGCTGAGCTCAAACCTGCGCAACTTCAAAGCCTGAGAGGAGCTACAACTGCACCAGGAAGGGCGACAGGAATCCGCACAACTCACTTCTCCTAACGAAACAACCCAGTCTTACGCAGCTTATAAATGTAAAAGGATTCTTAAAAGTGGACACCTCTGGTATGGCAACTTCACTTCTAGGGGTGAGTAAGAACTTGTCTTCTGCTTTTCTCCTACTGTTGTTGTCAAATAAGTTTCAAATAATTTTACTTTTAATTTCACTCAGTATGCTCAACACTTCGAACTAAAGTTATTTTAATTATTTATTGTTATTTAAAAGTATTGTAATACTTTCCCACATTCTAATACATTTAAATGTAGGGTCATATTGGTTTTCTTGAGCAACAATACTACAACACATTTTTTACACCTGCAGATTTGTGTAACCACCTCGTTGGTCACATGGCTTTCTTGTCTCTGTAACTTTCAACCCCATGCACATTCACAGGTCTGATCTACAGTGAAAGTGTTTTCTAAATTTGCTAAATTGTAACAGGCAACACTTTTGCTTATTTTACCAGTATGGGGCAGGAATGCCAAAAGATTCTTTAGAAAGTCTAATGCTTGAAATATTTTACTGTTATATCTTTGAAACATATTGTAAGATTTATCAAGGTATTTCATGGGTCGATGGTTTAAATGTTAACTTTTAGACCAAGTATACTGGTCTAAACGTGGTCAATTTTAGATTTCTCAGATCGGATTTTAATTAAAAATGTAATAATAATAATAATAACAACAACAAGAAGAATCTATATACGTTTTGCACACTCTGCCATTGTGGTCCTTATTTGTTGTTGGTAACCTGTGTAAAAAAGACCTTAAGTTTGGACCTCCTCACTTTTAAGTACTACACGTAACAGATTAGGGAATCCAGCGACAACTAAAATCTGTTTTTATATCTAATTAATGATAAGTTATAATAATAGTAATAAAAAACATACTTATTTCTGGTAAGCCTAAAATTTTAAATGTAATAGTTTGTTTTAACCTTTTTGTTGCTGCTCTAATAATGTCACCACACAAGAACATTCCACATATCACAACCCTAAAGGAAAAATATCAAAAACAAAATGTACATTGAGAAACCAAAGGGCTTTTGTATGACAACGTTATGGAGAATTATTTCTGGCGTCTTTATTATTATTATCTGTGTATATGACGCAATCCAGGAATTTAAATTTAAATTGCTAGAGTTTGAGAGAGTTTTAGTTTTCTATAAAAGCATTAATTTAATGGACAAATGAAACTTGGCAGTTGGTAGTAGAAATGTTTACTTATGTCTATTAACACAAACAAAACTAACAGCTCTTTATTTTGTGTTCTTAACCATACAGGAAGAGCCTAAGTTTGGATCTACTCCTCTAGCCATGCTTGCTGCTACCTGTAACAAAATCGGCAGCCCGAGCCCCACATCTGCCATGATTTCAGACAGCGCATCCTTCGGGAAAGGCTTTCATCCCTGGAAACGAGCATCACCTGGAAGCTGCAGCCTCGGTTCGAGTCTCTCGTCCCGTGGCGCAACTGGTCTTGCGGATTCCTTCAGCACCGGAGGCTCGCCAGTATCCAGCGTGTTCTCTTTAACCACCAGTGCGTCGACCAGCCCGTTCGTAAGTGACTACTCTGCCTTCCAAAGTTCAGTGTCAATCTCGGGAGGGTCCCAGGAACCGACTTCACAGCCCGTATTTATCTCCAAAGTTCATACTTCGGTAGACAGCCTACAGGGTATTTACCCAAGGATGGGAGTCGCGCACGCGTACGACTCGTGGTTCAAGTCGACTGGAGACGTGGGCGCATCGGCCAGCGCTTCTGCGTGGTGGGACGTGGGGACAGGATGGATCGACAATCCACTGGGTGCAAACGGCCTCCAGAGCTCGTTGCATTCCCCGCTAGGAGGTTACAACTCGGACTACACAACTGCGCTTGGCCACTCCGCATTTAGCGCCGCTTCCTCACCGCACCTGCTCGCCAGCGGACAGCATATAGTAGACGGGTTCAAGCCCGTTTTGCCTAGCTCGTATCCAGATCCCAGCCAGAGCTCGGTAGCGGGCGCGTCCGCTGCTGTAACCCTTGCAGGCTCTCCGCGTTCATCAGCACGACGCTACGCAGGCAGGGCGACGTGCGATTGCCCAAACTGCCAAGAAGCTGAGAGACTCGGACCGGCAGGTGCCAGTCTACGGCGCAAAGGGCTTCACAGCTGCCACATTCCAGGATGCGGCAAAGTCTACGGAAAGACGTCTCACCTCAAGGCGCACCTGCGCTGGCACACAGGGGAAAGGCCGTTCGTGTGCAACTGGCTGTTTTGCGGCAAGAGGTTCACGCGTTCTGATGAGCTGCAGCGGCACCTGCGCACGCACACCGGCGAGAAGCGATTCGCCTGCCCCGTGTGCAACAAGCGCTTCATGCGCAGCGATCATCTCAGCAAACACGTGAAGACGCACAGCGCAGGCGGAGATACCACATCCACCAGCGGAGCCTGCAAAAAGGGCAGCGACACCGACAGCGAGCAAAGCGCACCGGGCAGCCCAACGTGCCAGTCCCCAGATAACCCTGTAAACTACGCATCCAGTCCAGACGTCAAGCCCGAACGGCCACAGTTTAACCAACTGAACAATTTAAATATATAACCTGCCATGTAAAGTGTCAGGAGGTCCAGTAAGCAAGCAAATTAATCTTGGGGTTGAAAAGTGAAATGCGGAGGCATATACTGCATAAGTAGGTATAAAGATATAACCTACTTATAATCAAATATAGAATATTCACATCATCAAAAACCTTTAAAAAATGTAAAAGATTATTTTGTATGTCTCAGGTGTGGACAGGGAACCATAATGATAACCTAGAGACAGACCAATGTGCGTCAAAGAAACTTACTGAAAAATTTTCACGCTTATTTGCGTATTTGGTTTTATTTATACTGAGGCACTTTACTCCTAATATTTCAACACAAACGCTGTTTACTTCTTGTAAATTAATGCACAAACTCAGCTTAACAACACTGAGTGAATTCCATAAGATTTGTTTTCTCTTTACTTCCATCCTCATACAGCAATTTTTGTTTGTGAACAAACAGTGCTTAGTTACAAGAGGGTCTAAAAGGCATTCGAAATGTTGTAAATTGTACTCAGCAAATAAAAAAAAAACAATCTCAGTATGGATTATGTACCGTAGTTTTAATTTCTTTGTGATTCATAAATATCTCTGATATCTACAAGTTCGCTTATCTGTTCACCTGTTCACTTTCTCCTGAAAAACTAAAATTGTACATACGTGTCTCAGTTCTATTTATCCACGAGTTTGGACTGTACTTTGAAGTCTATCAGAGTCGCACTTTGAATTTATATTTATGATTTTAGAATAAAATCATGTCGATCAGGTTTTTATTTTTTTTATTTAATCTTTTTTGTTTGTTTGTTTAATTTAATTGCGCATGTGTGTTTGCATTTACTGACGATTGAGTTTAAGGTTAATATCTCGTAATAAAGTCAGATTTGGATTGACTACAAATTCAGTTTAATTCTTCTTTTTGTCTCCTGTGTGCTACCAAAATGAGTCAGATTTTGCTTTATTACCGTGAAACCAGTGGCTCTTTGAAGATAAATGTTAAGTATGTTATAGCAGTTTCTAAAATTGTCCTTGTGAGACATATAAACCCAATATAAAATAACAATGTTATATACTTAGCATTTTATAAATGGACAGTTGCATTTGACAAAACTGGAAACAATTTAACAAAAAGAAATTGTCATTTTCTGTAGCATATATTGTTAATTGAAAACTGTTTAGACATATCTCAGTTCCATTTCTATAGGATTTTGACGCGGCATTTAGGTTTATATAGATTTATAATCAATGTATGTTCTTTAAACTGACTTAAGAATTAACTTTTTAAACATTATTTATGAATGACCAGGGCGAATTCCCAGATACAGATGGCGAGCAAATAACTAAAGTTAAGCATCAATTTACTTTAAAACAAATCAACGACCAAACAATCAATTAAACTTTGGATATAACGTCTATTAAGCAACAAACTAACACAAGCTTGAAAGATTAATATGAGAACAAAATTGTTTCTGTAGTATTATTAACCCATTTAACGTAATTTTTTTCCAATAGGTTTTTTTTTTTATAAATGAAAACGCACAATTGTGGAACTTAACGCGTATAAATACTGTATTTCTTTAGTTTAAAGGTTGCGTCAATGTTTTACTGGCCTTTAAAAAGATAGGTTTAAACATTGTCAGGTCACACAGAAAACATCACAAACTTAGCAATTTAGAAACCAAAAGTTAAATAATACTTAGTTAGCGATGAGGGAAGAAGTTGAGAGTTTTGATGATGAACCGACTCTCTTAGAACGGGATAATAGTGAAGTTCTTATCTACATCTAATCAGCGTATCTTTACTGTTCAACTCATTGACCTGTGTGTTTCATTCTTTTTTTTATTACTTTTTTCATTCACATAAACATCTGTTTACTATGATTTGTAGGCGTTGTAAAAAGGCTTAAGTAATAATGTGTTTTGTAGGCTGTTCACACGCTGAGAATCATTGCCCTTAAAATTCGTAGATTAAAACAAGAGAGGATGCAACAGTGAGATAAAATGAAAAATACATTTCTTCTGAAAACATAAAACTACTTGAAAATGTTTAAGGCTTTACAATACAAATCACGTACATTTAAGATGAACATGGTCACAATTACAGAAACTTAAATAGGCCAGAAAAATATTTTGTTCAAATATGAACTAAATCCATTATTCTTTTACAGTTGTAAACCATTGGTGTCAAAAGATTAAGATTGCTACTAAACAGTAATGTCTAGAGACTTAAACGCATTACAAACATGCACTAAAATGACATGCATGTTTATGCGTTGATGTAGCCTAATCAAATAAAATTTTAGACCCATTATAAATATAACTATTTAGTAAATGAATACACAACTGTATTAAAAACAACACTAATTAAATTTGTTTGATTTACTAAGTTACGTTACATTTTTGAACTTGTTGGTTACTCTAGTTAGTAACTAACAACAAATATCATACTTGTTTAAAAAGCTATCAAGAGCTCTGGGTCTTTAGACTTGACCCTGCTTATAACACAGCTGATGTCAGGGTTTGACATAAGCAAACCATTTGTGGCGGATCAGACCAAACTTCAAATTCATATTTGCAAACTACTCGGTACTCACAAAAAATAACTGTAGTAGAATGTAGTCAGGCGAAAACTGCTAAGTTGAGAATTGCCAAGTTCTTCTGTTTATATATCGCCATATAGTTGTTTTCCCCACTGTCCTATAGAGTTCTCCTCTTAAATCTTCACCTCACCTTGGTCTTTCACATGCATATGAATAAAGACCTATCAATATACCAAAATTTTTTTACTTATTACAAACTGGAATACATCCTTAACAGCACGAGATGAACATTTTCCACCCGTTGGTTCTACTGTACATTTACATGTACATTTACATGTACATGTATGTACTCTTTGAACACAACTGCCTCAACTACATCTTTTACCTTTTTTAACACACCTGACTAAACTAATCAGACAAAAAAGTAAGGCATTTAATGGCTGAATATGGTATGTTTTTTTTTTTTCTGGTATGGGGGTTTATGTTGGACAACAGCTCTAACATGATAGTCTATCATGTTAGTTTCATGGATGACACAGTCATGCCTTTTAATGTTTACATTTACATGCTATTTAGTAGACAATTTAATATCCAAAGTGAGTTACAGTTATGACCACCATGCGAGTAATTAAAGGTTAAGAGCCTTGCTCAGGGGCCCAACAGTGGCAGCTTGGGATTTAACACTGTCCAACTTTCATATATGTATTTAAGTTTATTTGGGTACAGTATAAGCATTAAGTAGAGTTGATCTTAATTAGGAAGGTGATGAAACAACTGATAGTTTATAATAATTATTAATAATAGTAGCAGTAGTAGTAACAACAATACATAATAAAAATAATAATAATAATACATTTTCTCCTTATTGACAAAACAAAACAGAAAAAACTTGCACTGTTTTTTTTCAGAACACCTACTCTTTAAGAAGTGCTATAGAAGAGTACAAATCCAAAAGAAAGAATAACTCACAAACCATATGATTTTAACTCTAGTAATGAACTTCTTGGGTATATCAATAGTATTAAATTGTATCGTCCGCAAAAGTTGACGCTCGCGTTTGTTTTTGTGGATACTTAGTGCTCCCTGAAGGCCCTTAAAGAAACTGCAGCTTAAAAAAAACATTTAAAATCCAAATCTATTTGTCAATTCTACAAATCATAGTTATGTTGTATAATGTTATGAAAACAAGAATCTGATATTTATTAAATTCTCTTGCACCTTTATTAACTGACAAAAATACAAAGAAATTAACATTAAAACTTACTATTTGGCTGACCAACTTAATTGTATCTTGTGAATATAAACTGATTTCAAACTAATTCCGACGCCTGCAACACATAAAAATGTTGAAACGGTCAAAATAAAGACAATAAATTTTAAAGAACCATTTAAATGACTAAATCCTGCAATAGGCAGGTGAACTGGTAATAGGTACAAGTATTATGATGAAAAGCAGGATCCACCAAAGGTTCCCACCAAAGGTAAGCAATTATTTTTATTTATTTATTTTTTACAAAATTTGTGAGATAATTGTTAATCAGCTTATAAAGAACCTTTATCAAGAAGCGACTTCCACAGGGGACACGAGACACGTGTCTGTTTTGATTTTCCCCCACCCCGTTAAGTTCATTGGCTGGTTCCCTAATGTGTTCACCTGGTACCTATTTCCTTTGATTGGCGTCCTAGGAAATGTGTTGACCATTTTTAGCACCATGTTTTACTTGGTTCAGGAGTTCATGCAGTTCGGTTTATCTGATGGTTTTGTTCTTATTTGAACCGTGTCTGGTCATCAGAAATGACTGTAGAGGAAGAAAATGGAAAAGAAACTTAAATCTATATTTGATATAAAACAAGAAAAAGAATTACTAAAGCTAAGGTAGCAATGCCACTGATATAAGTTGATTTAAACGTTTACACTGGTCCTGTGTAATTGTACAATATGGGCCACTAGTGCATTTTTAAAGCACACATTTGACAAGATATCAATAAACCATTGTCTTATATTTTATTTACTCTTAAACTAAATACTTAATAGTAACAGAAAAAGAAATGACAATGAAAGTTTTAAATTTTTTTATTAAAAGAATGTATTTGTAAAATAAAATGATAGAAAAACAAAATTGTTATTAATAATAATGCCCATTCATTCAGTACTTTGAACACCACACTGCCATCAATAGCTGCATCTAAAAACAATGAAGTTGATTTCCACATCTGATGAATTAGTGTTCAGAAGAGTATAAAACTAACAGTGCATATCAACGATTCTTAGTAAAATTCTCAACAGCAACATTTTACAGACCAGTAACAAAGCCTAAACTAATAAAGCAAAATAACAAAATATAAAGTAGAAAATCAATAAATAACATTCTAGTGTGAGACGATGTCTGATGTAAACAGAGGTAAAACATGCCTAAGACCAAAGATTGCTATCTTCATTATGCCTTAGCATTATCGAGCCCGTTATTGAAACTCTTTAGTCTTCAGTACTTAATCATACTGCTGATTTCCAGCACATAAAATGGAACATTGCAGAATTTCAGTAGTTTGTCATTTACATGTGCAGCTTACATAGAAGTTCACATTAGCAAACATTCGACAAATATTCAAATTACCCATTTAAAAAAAGGAAAAAGGAAGGTGAGGAAAACAGCCACAATCCAAACAAGCGAGACAGTATAACTCCAGTTCTGAGTGAAACAACATATTTGAGATTAAGAAAGTGCAGCATGTAATTACTTTATATCAGAGCTACTTTGTACCACAATTAAGTCCAATTTAAATTACATTGACAGCTATAGTACCCATAATAACAATAAAAGCAGTGGTTAAGCACTTTTTAAAACATGTTTTCACTTACTCAGAATGCAGTTAGTCAGCCAAGACTTGACATATTTGCTTTTAAGTTTTGATATCCTGCAGAAGAAGAATGTATCCCCCCACAATACATTAAGAGGTAGAAGAGACTGAGGAAAAGAACATTATGACCAAATCTGACTCAACTTAAATTTTAGAGGTGTTTTAATTTATGGAATTATTCTACTATCCTTGTTTTATGCAGAATTGTTCATGTAAAAATTGATTGATCAATCAAAAAGATGTTTAAAAGAAGTTTGAAGCAAGTATTTATAAATCTGGTAATGTATTTATGGAAAACAGTTTAGAATAGCTAGACTTCTATTAAATGTTTGCTACATTGCTGTATTAGCTTCAGTGCAAATGAACACATCTGATTATTTGGGGTACAGACAAAAATGGGTACATTAAATTTTCAAATGAACCACTTCTTAATGGCTGCATTGAGCAGAATCATTTGGTCGCATCTTTACACCAGCTAGCAGCAATTTTATACAAAGTCTTAGCAAAATACCTTGCTACTATTTGAACTAGACAGTAGGAGTTGCGTTTGCAGTGGCAATAAGGTAATTCAAGCCTTGGAGGTAGTGGCCTACACTTAAAATATTCCCAGTCTATACCATTAGTACACCAGTTGCTAAGAGTCAGTGTTAAACGTATAGAAACTGGCCAAGGAAAAAAAAAATAGGTTTCATAAACAGACAGGTTAATAAAGGTTGCTGGTTTACTACTTGGATTAAATTCTCATGTAACTGGATATTTTGTAACTTAGTTTAAATAAATGACAAAGTAAGACATGATCATTGAAATCTGTTAATAATTCATCTAACAATGGAGCCTATAATTAGACCAACCCTAAACAAAAACTTAGTTTAGTAGATGGATGAGGGGCGACGTATAAAAGGTGAGATTAAGCAGTAGACAGGATGATCGAACCAGACAAGACTCGATACTCAGTTACATCTAAGGGCAATTTCAATGACCATCAACCGAATAATGACCAGAAGCAAAGATAGCAAGCAGGTCCTCAAAACCTCTCTCTACCACGTGTGCCACAATGTCACTCCAATTTTACCAAATGCAGCTTTAAAAACAAGTACAAGCATATCTGGGTCATCTCCATTTTGTCCACTAGGTGGCAGCCAAACACCAGACAAAAACATAACTAGCTCACCCTTAAGGTCTCGAAAGCAAAAGTAGTTAAGTAAAAACGTAGTGTTTCAAATACAAAAGAAAAATATATATTAATTTAAATAAAATGACGCATTTTTTAAATAAGTAAAACTGGAAAATATCTTAAAACTTAAATAACAGAATTCAGGTACCTTTGTCAGTTCCAGAGGCCAATAAAAACACAAAAACAAAACACAGATGTGAGCTGTCCGAACAAACAATCCATGAAAATAATGGTTCAGCCCTGCTAACCTCTCTGTATAAGAAATACAAGTATACAAGAACAGACAGCCAATCTATTTACACACACAATAAGAAATCTGCTCATTATATCTGTTTGTTAAATTGCTTATTGCTCATTTATGGATCTCTTTCTTCTTCTGTCATGGAAAGATGTCATGGAGGGGCATCTTGGGAATGTGAACATGCATCTCCATGGGGTGCTCAGGAAGACGGTCCCGTCTGTAAGTTATCGTCTTCTCACTGGCGGTGGGTGCGTATGACATAACCTGTGGCACAGAAAATTGGATTTGCATACTAATACATAGTTAAGATCAAGATTTAAACCATGAGCAAAAGAAATAGAGAATTTAAATTCTGAGCTCCAGAAATTTTGGCTCTTTTGGAAAATCTAATTATTGTGATTTCAGATTGTATAATAACATGAAAGTCTAGGTAAACCAATGTTACTAATAATGATGATAATAATAATAATGTTTGTTTATTTATTAGGATTTTACACTTTTGGTTACACAAGATTAATCAGTTCACAAGGTTATATCGAACATAGACATGGACAATGTAGTATCTCCAGATCACCTCACTTGCATGTCTTTGGACTGTGGGAGGAAACCGTAGGAAACCCACGAGGACACGGGGAGAACCTGCAAACTCCACACAGAAAGGACCCGGACCGCCCCACCTGGGGATCAAACCCAGGACCTTGTTGTGAGGCGACAGTGGTACCCACTTAGCCACCGTGCTGCACCAATAATAATAATAATAATAATAATAATAATAAATGTGGCCAAATTTTATACATTCAATAAAAGTATTTAGTATTTTTATTTGCTATTTAATATACTACTAGTCAAAAGATCCACTTTAAATTTACACAGATACAGTCTTTTGCATAAGCAAAAACATAATTACCTGTGTGTAAAATTGAGGCTTAATTTTGACCTTTTTTTTGGCCATCTCATTAATCTTTTTTACTCTAGAACATTTTAACTGGTTTTAAGATAGGAGCTACATCCAAAAGCCATAAATAACCCATATATACCCAAAAGTCTGATTCATCAGAACATTATTTTATGCCATTTTAGCCATGCATCTCTGTGCTTTTTCTTTTAGCAGAAACAATCTGAATGGGATGTAGAAACAAAGATGCAGTTCATAGCTTATTGTTTCTGTAACTGTCGTTCCTGCTGTTTTCAGGTCATTTTTTCGTCTGGCTTCTCTTCTATATCCTTAAGTTGTTTTAAAGAATGTTGTGAAATCTTGTATGCATTAAAATGCCTGGTTCCATTAACTTTAGGATTAAGATTGTTAAACCAATTGCACTGGCAGGAATGTTTAAAGTGTTTTCTCTGGCTCTCTAGTGTCTACTCATAGAAAATAGCCAACCAATGGAAAGTAGCCAACCATAGAAAGTAGCCAACCAATGGAAACATCTTTTTATAATTAAATGAGCATGCAACTGGAAACTGAAATGCTTGACAATTTATCTAATACAAAGACACCCACCTTACTGTCACTGTCAGTCTTATTTGACATTTCCTTCCATGAGCGGTTCTTGCCCCGAAGAAGCAAACGGACCACAGCTAGAATACCCAGACCGAGCACCACAGTGAGGAGGAAGATGCTGAGAAATGTCTTAAAGTGTCGAAGAATCGACATACATTCTAAGAAAACACAAAGAGAAAAGTTAATTCTAATGAAAGTATTTGGACTGAATTGTCACAAATGTCCACAGATATACTCCAAAACATTGTAAAAAACTTCTGTAAGTCGCTCTGGATAAGAGCGTCTGCTAAATGCTGAAAATGTAAATGTAAATGTAAAAAGCCTTTCCAGAACAGTAAAGGCCGTTATAGCTGCAACTTCTTATAAATGCCCATGGTTATGGGTGGAATGGGGTGTTCATGATCAGGTGTCCACATACTTTTGGTCATAAAGTGTATTTGTTTCAGGTTGGGATTGAGGAGAAAGTACAGGGTAAGTCAAAATTATGTTAACACTAATAGATCTATTCTCCGCGAAATGTGTCCAGGCTTTAAATGGTACTGTTGCTCGCTGTTTTTTGTGTGTTGAACATGATGGCGAACAGGTTGAGAATGTCCCATAGATCATCTTACACATATGAAGTACTGTATGTTTTGTGAATAAATGGTTTCCGCCATTCACGTGTTAACATAATATTGACTCACCCTGTATTTAAAGCTTTGAAATATTAGGCTTAAATATGGTAAGGTTTGATTTAGGCTAATTTAAGTAAAGCAACCAAGACACATTGTCAGGTAAATTTTTTGACTAATCTGGCAACCCTACATACAAAACCAAGTAACCAGCAATAACTAAATAGACTATGGAATGCCCACTAGTAAACAATCGCTGCTGTAAAAAAAGTGCATGCTAACTGGACAGAGCTAAAACTAAAAGATCAAACGAGATCTTCACAAGTGTTAAAGCACAAGCAGCAGCCTCCACAGCTGCTGTCCACTCCGTTATCACAGATTGTGAAATTCAGTAGAATTGGCACTGAGCCATTTTACCAAATACAAAGAGGCTAAAGTACTGAATTGACCCTTCTTTGTGTTGCCATAGTGATCTGGCAGTGGAGGCAGGGAGCAGGAGACTGAGGAAGCTCGACCTCATCAGGGGAACAGGGATGACTGCATGCTCGCTCACACACACACACAAAGGCCTGCACTGTTTTCATACCACAAACATCAATTGAGGGGTGCAGTTACTGTGACATTTGTGGGTGAATACAAAAAAGAACATGAAGGACACTAAGCAGGAGAGGAACATTTAAAAACAACATATGGCTGAGAACAAGATGGCAAGCTGGTACAATCAATCCCATCTACTCAACTCAGACAGCAGACATTAAAGTGTCACTTATATACAGTGTATCACAAAAGTGAGTACACCCCTCACATTTCTGCAAATATTTCATTATATCTTTTCATGGGACAACACTATAGAAATTAAACTTGGATATAACTTAGAGTAGTCAGTGTCTAAGTGTAAACAGTGTTTACTGTCTTCTGAAAATAACTCAACACACAGCCATTAATGTCTAAATTGCTGGCAACATAAGTGAGTACACCCCACAGTGAACATGTCCAAATTCTGCCCAAAGTGTCAATATTTTGTGTGACCACCATTATTATCCAGCACTGCCTTAACCCTCCTGGGCATGGAATTCACCAGAGCTGCACAGGTTGCTACTGGAATCCTCTTCCACTCCTCCATGATGACATCACGGAGCTGGTGGATGTTAGACACCTTGAACTCCTCCACCATCCACTTGAGGATGCGCCACAGGTGCTCAATTGGGTTTAGTCCATCACCTTTACCTTCAGCTTCCTCAGCAAGGCAGTTGTCATCTTGGAGGTTGTGTTTGGGGTCGTTATCCTGTTGGAAAACTGCCATGAGGCCCAGTTTTCGAAGGGAGGGGATCATGCTCTGTTTCAGAATGTCACAGTACATGTTGGAATTCATGTTTCCCTCAATGAACTGCAGCTCCCCAGTGCCAGCAACACTCATGCAGCCCAAGACCATGATGCTACCACCACCATGCTTGACTGTAGGCAAGATACAGTTGTCTTGGTACTTCTTACCAGGGCGCCGCCACACATGCTGGACACCATCTGAGCCAAACAAGTTTATCTTGGTCTCGTCAGACCACAGGGCATTCCAGTAATCCATGTTCTTGGACTGCTTGTCTTCAGCTTCAACTGTTTGCTGGCTTTCTTGTGCGTCAGCTTCCTTCTGGGATGACGACCATGCAGACCGAGTTGATGCAGTGTGCGGCGTATGGTCTGAGCACTGACAGGCTGACCTCCCACGTCTTCAACCTCTGCAGCAATGCTGGCAGCACTCATGTGTCTATTTTTTAAAGCCAACCTCTGGATATGACGCCGAACACGTGGACTCAACTTCTTTGGTCGACCCTGGCGAAGCCTGTTCCGAGTGGAACCTGTCCTGGAAAACCGCTGTATGACCTTGGCCACCATGCTGTAGCTCAGTTTCAGGGTGTTAGCAATCTTCTTATAGCCCAGGCCTCAGAGAGTTCTTTGCCATGAGGTGCCATGTTGAATATCCAGTGGCCAGTATGAGAGAATTGTACCCAAAACACCAAATTTAATAGCCCTGCTCCCCATTTACACCTGGGACCTTGACACATGACACCAGGGAGGGACAACGACACATTTGGGCACAATTTGGACATGTTCACTGTGGGTGTACTCACTTATGTTGCCAGCTATTTAGACATTAATGGCTGTGTGTTGAGTTATTTTCAGAAGACAGTAAATCTACACTGCTATACAAGCTGTACACTGACTACTCTAAGTTATATCCAAGTTTCATGTCTATAGTGTTGTCCCATGAAAAGATATAATGAAATATTTGCAGAAATGTGAGGGGTGTACTCACTTTTGTGATACACTGTATGTACAGTGTATGTACAGTGTATCACAAAAGTGAGTACACCCCTCACATTTCTGCAAATATTTAAGTATATCTTTTCATGGGACAACACTGACAAAATGACACTTTGACACAATGAAAAGTAGTCTGTGTGCAGCTTATATAACAGTGTAAATTTATTCTTCCCTCAAAATAACTCAATATACAGCCATTAATGTCTAAACCACCGGCAACAAAAGTGAGTACACCCCTAAGAGACTACACCCCTAAATGTCCAAATTAAGCACTGCTTGTCATTTTCCCTCCAAAATGTGATGTGACTCGTTAGTGTTACTAGGTCTCAGGTGTGCATAGGGAGCAGGTGTGTTCAATTTAGTATTACAGCTCTCACACTCTCTCATACTGGTCACTGAAAGTTCCAACATGGCACCTCATGGCAAAGAACTCTCTGAGGATCTTAAAAGATGAATTGTTGCGCTACATGAAGATGGCCAAGGCTACAAGAAGATTGCCAACACCCTGAAACTGAGCTGCAGCACAGTGGCCAAGATCATCCAGCGTTTTAAAAGAGCAGGGTCCACTCAGAACAGACCTCGCGTTGGTCGTCCAAAGAAGCTGAGTGCACGTGCTCAGCGTCACATCCAACTGCTGTCTTTGAAAGATAGGCGCAGGAGTGCTGTCAGCATTGCTGCAGAGATTGAAAAGGTGGGGGGTCAGCCTGTCAGTGCTCAGACCATACGCCGCACACTACATCAAATTGGTCTGCATGGCTGTCACCCCAGAAGGAAGCCTCTTCTGAAGTCTCTACACAAGAAAGCCCGCAAACAGTTTGCTGAAGACATGTCAACAAAGGACATGGATTACTGGAACCATGTCCTATGGTCTGATGAGACCAAGATTAATTTGTTTGGTTCAGATGGTCTCAAGCATGTGTGGCGGCAATCAGGTGAGGAGTACAAAGATAAGTGTGTCATGCCTACAGTCAAGCATGGTGGTGGGAATGCCATGGTCTGGGGCTGCATGAGTGCAGCAGGTGTTGGGGAGTTACATTTCATTGAGGGACACATGAACTCCAATATGTACTGTGAAATACTGAAGCAGAGCATGATCCCCTCCCTCCGGAAACTGGGTGGCAGGGCAGTGTTCCAGCATGATAATGACCCCAAACACACCTCTAAGACGACCACTGCTTTATTGAAGAGGCTGAGGGTAAAGGTGATGGACTGGCCAAGCATGTCTCCAGACCTAAACCCAATAGAACATCTTTGGGGCATCCTCAAGCGCAAGGTGGAGGAGCGCAAAGTCTCGAATATCCGCCAGCTCCGTGATGTCGTCATGGAGGAGTGGAAAAGCATTCCAGTGGCAACCTGTGAAGCTCTGGTAAACTCCATGCCCAGGAGAGTTAAGGCAGTTCTGGGAAATAATGGTGGCCACACAAAATATTGACACTTCAGGAACTTTCACCAAGGGGTGTACTCACTTTTGTTGCCGGTGGTTTAGACATTAATGGCTGTATATTGAGTTATTTTGAGGGAAGAATAAATTTACACTGTTATATAAGCTGCACACAGACTACTTTTCATTGTGTCAAAGTGTCATTTTGTCAGTGTTGTCCTATGAAAAGATATACTTAAATATCTGCAGAAATGTGAGGGGTGTACTCACTTTTGTGATACACTGTACATATACATTTAAAGTACGTACGTATATACACACATAGTATAAACCATTTAAACTATTTCCAGTGAGGCTGGGTCATTTTGTACAATGCAATACAAAACACAATCTGTGATTTGTTGATTGTCTTGAGCCTTTCTTTACCAGACAAAAGTAAAAATGAATTACTTTTAATATTTTGACATACCAACCGAATTGTATTTTGTAAATATAAACAAATTCTGAATTTGATGCTTTCAAAACACTTAAAGTTAGGATGGGGGCAAAGCATTCAAGTTACACCATGATGGAAATCCTGGTGGGTCATGGCTCACCAGTCTGAGAATTAACAATCAGTTCAAACAGAACATTTATCAATACAAGACTGCAAATATGAGGAATCTTCAAAATGTTTCTGCACTTTCATATTTTGGTTGGAAACAGTGAGGGTGGGAGGAGTAGTAATCGGTCAAGTCTGGAAGACTGAGAGAGAGCTTATAGTCCGAATTAAGCACCATCTGATTTCCATATTTCCATATATTCCCTTTTATATAAATGCCTCCCAGCCCGGACAGTATAATGTATATAAAGCCTTCAGCCTTACCTGCACGTCTGCTAATTTGTAGTGTGTCCAGATCCACATGGAACCTGAAGATACACTGATCCCTGCGATGATACAAACAGTACTTTCCTTTAATCAGTACTGCAAAAGACACAGAAGAGACAGAACAGATGTTTTATTCTCAGTGTGATGTGACCATCTTCACATTATTATACACACTTCCAGCTATTGACATACCAGTGATTTCATCAACATAAACCACCAGTGATGTGCAGCTTCTGTTGCATTGCTGTGTACTCTCCAGTACAAGGCCTTTAGACAGGTGGCAGTCCACACAACTCCTGGAATAAACAAATAACAAGGCGTGACAGATTAATACATTGTTATTTTTTAGACGTAGTATCTAGTGCATTTCATGTAGTTTGTGGTGCATTTTGTAGTTTGAACCAGTTAAAAACCATAAGCACATGGCAACAAAAAGCTTGCTTGTCTTTGTACAGTGTCAAGTGCCTGTTTGTTTTGGATTTTCTTGTATTACATCTGACTATGAAGGCGAGTAGGTGCTGCATAGCAGTATGGGATCTACAGACCTGGATTTGATTTTGGCTTGCAGTTACTGTCTGTGAAGTGTTACGAATGTGCTCCTTACATATGTGTGTTTTTCTTCAGTTACTCTGGTTTTCTCTAAACTTCCTTAAACATTATAGTAGGTGGATGGCTGGTTAAATGATTAGTAACTCTGTGGCTTTGGGATGGATTGACACTAAAAGGCTAATAACATTGTCATATTTAATTTTCACAGGTTTAACTTGCTTGGTATTTAAGTGACCAGCAATGTACTATTAAGCAGAGTAAGCAAATGTTTTTCTAAGAGAGTTAACTTAGTGGTGTCACATGATCCAAACATGGCAGCCATCTTGACAGCAAGACCCAAGAGTTTTGTTTTTGTAGGAGTAACAGAGCAGTTTGATATTCCCTTAATGGTTTAGGAAAGTTGTTCCACACAATAGGGCTATTTCAATAGAGTGTCAAGGGATTGTTTTGGTGGAGCAACATATCAGCATATCAACATATAAAGCATTTTGGCAACTATACTAAGTAGGGTTATCAGGAGAAAGATCATCTGATGTAATTCCCTGTATTAGATGTGGCAAACAGTAATTTACTTTCTATTGGTATGTTTTACACAAAGCTAAAACAATTACAATGGCACCATTGGAGAAATACGTACATACACTCTTTTTATTTGAATTTAAAGAATATTCTAAATGATTTAGTTAGGATGTGGTGACTGCTATTATCAATCATAGACAAGACATGATTTGACATTTGGTGTGGAGCAACTTAAGTGGCCTGCAATAAGCTGCACTACATCAGTGAGAATTTCATCAAAATAGCATTTGTGATTTTAGGCAAAGTGTCAATAAATATCCTGTGCAAAGCCTTCTCAGAACAGTGTGTTATAAACAAATGTTAATGTTTGAGTTTTACGTTTGGCCATATAATGTTAACATTGCCACAAGTCGTGCCATTTTTTTATTTTGAGGGAAGCCACTGCAAGATCCTGGTGAGAAAGACTATAGATAGCCATATAGGTACTGACTAAGGTGTAGAAAAAGAAATTTGCATTGCGTCTTCATGTATTGTCTTTTTACCATTTGACATTGTTGGAAAGTACAGTAGTCCAATCTACAGAAAATACTTGAGAGATAAAGCTATAACACAAAGAAAGCGGAAGTTATTTACCAATGTGATTGACAGGAGTTAGAGCAGGTGGGGCATTTCTCACAGAACTTTCCAGAATGCAGCTGGTCATCACACACACACTTGCCACATACACACTGGCCATTCCCACTGCACACTAAGCCATCAGCCGACATGCAGCTTTCTGGAGAGACTGGGCAGCCACAACTCTCACCTGTCCAGCCAGCCTGGCATGTGCATTTTCCTGAGACACACTGACCGTGACCTATCATCGAAAACACACAAAAAGTACAGACAATAAAGGTTAAAATTAAAAAACGCATTTGTTAAAATAGTACTAGATAGACAGATAGATTAGATAGACAGACAGACAGATTAGATAGACAGACAGATAGATATATAGAAAGACAGACAGACAGACAGACAGATACTTTACGTAGCTACTGTAAAGTATGCAGCTGGCATCTAGACTTATGTATACTCAGCTAACTCAGCTTTGCACAATGCTTCTGGTTTCCCTTAGTACAGAGCATTATTAAAATGAGCTTTTTAGGTTTTTGTACATCTAAAAGTATATAGCTATATATAGCAGAAAGACATATTTAATAATAATTTGTATATTGTTATAGGAATGTTTTACACTCTTATAAATAAAGGTGACAGCTGGAAGAAGAAATGGCTCTTTAGGGCAAGCAATAAATCAACCACTTTTTGCAATTCATGCTTTTGTAGAAAACCATGTTTGATTATTGTGACATTTTAGTTTTACAATTCTTTTAAGGTAGTTCTTAAAAATATCTTAATGATTATTCAGATCATCAAAAATATATTTTATAGAGAGCATCACATTAAAATGGTATAAATTTATTCCTCTATTACTCTACAAACAAACCCAAAAAGATTCATCAGACCTAGATGGTTCTTTAACAGCCTGGTTATAAAATCTAACATAAAATACAACAATCAATTTTTATCTGACATTTTTTTCAAAGTGACTTACAGTTATGACTAAATACCAAGCAAGCAATTGAAGGTTAAAGGCCTTGCTCAAAGGCCCAACAGCTGCAACTTGGCAACAGTGGGGACTGAATTACTAGACTATTATTTTAACCACTGAGTTATCAATGCCACACAAAAACAACAAAGTTTAGACATTACAGTTATCAACTTCCAGATTTTTTATTGTTTGGACCTTTTAGTTTTCTGTTTTTTTCTGTTTATGCATTTCCCTCAATTTTCCTATCAATCTAAATGTATCCAATTACCAGATCGTACTTCACCTCTAATGCTGCAGACCTTCCACTCCAGACCTTGACATGCCCCCTCCGACACGTGTGCAGTACTGGCTACAGCTTTTTTAAAGTAAATAAGCTGTAATTCAAGCTGGAATTAAAAGTGAAATTAAATAGATTTTTTCATGATACACATACACTGATCAGGCATAACATTATGACCACCGAATATTGTGTTGGTCCCCCTTTTGCTGCCAAAACAGCCCTGCAACTGCTATGCACTGTGTATTCCGACACCTTTCTATCAGAACCAGCATTAACTTCTTCAGCAATTTGAGCTACAGTAGCTCGTCTGTTGGATCGGACCACACGGGACAGCCTTCGCTCCCCATGTGCATCAATGAGCCTTGGCTGCCCATGACCCTGTTGCCGGTTTACCAATGTTCCATTCTTGGACCACTTTTGATAGATACTGACCACTGCAGACCGGGAACACCCCACAAGAGCTGCAGTTTTAGAGATCCGACCCAGTCGTCTAGCCATCACAATTTGGCCCTTGTCAAACTCGCTCAAATCCTTTCGCTTGCCTATTTTTCCTGCTTCTAACACATCAAGTTTGAGGATAAAATGTTCACTTGCTGCCTAATATATTCCACCCACTATCAGGTGCCGTGATGAAGAGATAATCAGTGTTATTCACTTCACCTGTCAGTGGTCATAATGTTTTGCCTGATTGGTGATGTTAGCTAGTTTGCTGAATATGTAGCTAAGCCAGTTAGCCAAAATATTTTAATTTCTTTAATCACTTACTTAATTGTTGGCCAGTTTAGGATATTTTGCTAATTGCTAGCAAAATTTACTAGGTTGTTTCTAGAACCCTTTCTCAAGCAAAGAATCTTTTTGGTACCTTCATTTTTAAGAGTGTATGTTAGTATTATTTATACAACTTCAAACTAATCTACAGTAACACTGATTTACCTGAAATACCTTTTTTGTACTTTAATATACCCTGAGTTGCTGAAAATTTTGACTTTCTCTTTTGGGATTAATAAAGTACTCTATCTGTCTGTCTGACTGTCTCTCTGTCTATCTATCTGTTAGAAGCACACACCTCCACACACTAGACCCCCATCGTAGGGACAAGAGAAGTCATCCTTTTCACAGAATTTTCCGTAGACAGAACCGAGGTTGCTGTGGTCACACACACATGCTCCACACATACAGGTTCCTCTCCCACTGCAGACCAGTCCACTCCTTTCATCATGACAACTGTCAATAAATGTCTTATCAGACATCAGATAGGCTCTTGGTACACAGTAAGGTTCTGGATCATCATGGCAACTTCCCGTCTCTCCACAATGACACCCACAGGCTTGCTGTATTCGCACAGTCACAGATTCATTAAATCCCACAGGCTTCACCATCATCAGAATTTCTGGCTCGCTCTCCTTCTGCAGTTCCTCAACTGGACATGTTCGCATTCCAACTGTGATGTTAAAAAAGACCTTGAAGAAGAACAAAGCAGATAAGTGTGGAATTCAGGGAAATGTAGTGCTATTTTTGATACATGAAAGCTTTCTGTAATCTCAGTTCTGGAGTGTTCATGCATAGTTTGATCCAGAGTTTTTCATTAAAGATATACATATATGGTAATCACAATTCTTTCTTTTATTATAAATGAAACATAAACTGTCATGTTTATAATTAATGACATGGTATGGCATGAACAAACCTTTTTACACTTTCTGTAGCTAAATTGTTCATTTGTTTCAATCATTAATTGATTCACCTCTGTGAGCATTAACAGGTGCTTTCTCCCAATTTCAGGTCTTCCCAGAAATGTGTCTTGGTAATCAGAAGATAGCAAATAGCTCTCTATTTCCTCAACTGCTCCCGTTAGGGGTCGCCAGCGGATCGTGATACGCATTATTGATTTGGCACGGTTTTTTTACACCGGATGCCCTTCCTGACACAACCCTCCCTATTTATCCCCATTTATTGGGACCGGCACTACAATGCACTGTTTTATGCATCCTAGCGGCTAGGTACCTATAGGACAATTTAGTATCTCCACTTAGCCTGGCTGTATGTTTTTGGACTGTGGGAGGAAACCGAAGCACCTGGAGGAGACCCATGCAGACACAGGGAGAACATGCAAACTCCACACAGAAAGGACCTGGACCACCCCACCTGGGGATCGAACCCAGGACCTTCTTGCTGTGAGGCCACAGTGCTACCCACTTAGCCACAGTGCCGCCCAGAAGATAGCAAATAGCAAACACATGTTTTGACTTAATTTTATAATACCCTGCACAGGTTTCCAGTGCCAGAGAAAAAAAAAACACATACTCTTTGTATTGATACCGTCTCACCGGGGTCCATAAATCTGGGCAGCGCTTAATGATATCAAAATATTATCAAGGAAATTTGGAATTGAACAGCCTCAATGTCAAAAAGTTGTGGCTCATTCACAGTTCATGGATTTTATAAAGTGTCAATGAGATACAAAATATCTAATTTCAGTGCGGTTCCTGCATTCAAAGGCTACAAAAGATTGCCATCAAATAATATTTTTATGGAACCAATTGTTATTTTCCATTTAATTCTGTTTATTTATTTAAAAGAATGTTGGCCCTTCTTGCTGTGAGGCAACTGTGCTACCCACTGTGCCACCTACTGCTCCACAATTCTACTATTTATTTAAAATTGAAATCCTGAATGATAAAGAGATGCCTTTGCATTGCAACATTGCTACAAAGCCTATTATAACCCTGAACTCAGATTACATATCACGTATCTTACTCTGAAAGCTTGTATTATACTAATAACATGTGACCTCTGCTTATTGAAGCTTTTTCCTGTAAACTGTATTGTAATCCTCTGCTCAGAACAGTCTAATCACCTTCTTGAGAACACAGTATTGATTCAGGACCTGGCCTTGAACGATACACATAATATCGAAAGCAGGCAACACAAAACAGCAAACCGGTTCTTCTAGGGACATGGGTAATTAGATACTAAGTCACTGGTATAAGGCGGCAGTATTTTTGAGTTATTTCCTAAGTTTATTGTGGGTGATTTGAAAATCTACCAGGGTAAAATTATACATACAGCAACTTCACCAACTTTGTACATCAACAAAATATGTTTTATTAAGTAATTTTTCACTGTTTGGATAAAAGAACTGGGGCACCCCTCTCTAATAATTGAATTCATGTGTTTTAGCAACAACAGCTGCTAACAGGTGTAACAAATCAATTATAAAAATAAATTTTATGTTTCCAACTTCAAAAAGCTTGGTTGCGTCCGAAATTGCATACTTCCATACTGAACAGTACGCGAAAGCAGTAAGCAAGAGCGGGTAGTGTGTCCGAATACTAAGTATTCATTAAACAGTAAACATACTGCACACTTGCGTACTGAAAGTGCTTACTGCTTTATCGGCCAAGCAGTGCGCACTGCCTCCAATGTAGTACGTACTGTTTAAGTATGTGATTTCGGATGCAGCCCTTGTTTTAAAGCAACTCCAGTGGCCTGCACAGAGCCCTGACCTCAGTGAGCACCTTTAGAATGAACTGGAACATCAAATTAAGGCCTTCCTGACCAACATCAGTGTCCAGCTATATAAATGCTTTTTTGACAAAATTACATAAATTCCCACATACATACTTTGTGAGAAGCCTTTTGAGAAGAGTGGCTGTTGTTACATCTGATTAGCTCACATAAAAGAGCCCAGTTGATGCAGCTGGATATTCCGCTAGCACACCAGCCCCGAGATTCTGAACTTCTCGGTTCAACTTGGCGTTGCCAACAGTCAGCTGGGCGCCATCTAGCGAGCATAAGTGGCAGTGCCTGTAAAAGACACTAAATGGCCACTGTGTCTGCTAAGGTGGGATGACCGAACTATGTGGGTGGGGTCTTCAAACGCTGTGCAATGACCCTGTGCAGAGTGCACAAGCGAAAAGAAGGGGTTCGCTGGGATTGCACACGGGTCGGAATAGGCGTGAGCAGGAAACATACCCTCCTCGAATGAAATAAGGATCCCTCAGCAGCGGAAGACAAACTGACTACTTCAAATTGTGAGAAAATGGGAGAAAATGCATAAATAAATATAAAAAAAGAGAAAAGATCACATAGAGGTCATTTTTTTTTAAATACAGTTCGTTTCTAAAATGGGGTGTTTACAAACTCATAGTCAGGTTTCCAAATACTTTTGACCATATAGTGTATTTGTGGCATGGACTCCTAATTTTGTGTTATGAAGGTTGTCTACAGCTGGCCCTAAATCTTAGTTGCATCTTAGTTTGACTGCACCTATTAGACTAATCTACATGCATTACAGAGGAAAGGGTTAAGCTCTGTACAGTTCACAAAAAGCAGGTCATTCATTTTTTAAATGTCTTGTGTCATGGTTTTAGTTTCCCCTCCTGGGGTTGTGATTCCCAAAGCAAAATTTGGCACGTCAGTTTGTTTTGTTTCCTTGGTCTTTCACCGCCCCTCCTCTGTGATTTGTTCTTTTGTTCACTGTATGCACCTTTTGTGTTCTTGTTCACGGCTTTTTGTCCACATGATCAAGTTTGGTTTCTGTATGTCTAGATTGTATTGTTCCATAGTTTTCAGTGATTTACCCATGGCTATTATTTTTACTTCTGATCAACGACTTTCCCTGTACTTTACTGTCTACTTGTGTGCTAACCTACGCTAGGGATGAACTACTATTGTGAATGGATTTTGCCCAATATAACACTGCACTTGCATCTTGCCTCAACACACCTATCATAACACCAGGAGTATTACCTGGAACAAGATCAAAGCAAATTGTGCAAGAACAAGGAACAGTGGTATTTGGTATGGCTGGAAATTAAACCTAATCTGTCTGCTTATGCTGAAAGGAAATGTGTCTGAATGGAATCCAAGAACCACCAAAAGACTGTCATGCCTGCATGTCCATTATACATGTATGTAAACTTTCAACAGCAACCCCTACAATTACTGACTGTAGTCCATCTGTTTCTCTACATGCTTTGTTAGCCTTCTTTCATGCTGTTCTTCAATGGTCAGGACCCCCAAAGGACCACTACAAAGTAGGTATTATTTGGGTGGTGGGTCATTCTCAGCACTGCAGTGACACTGACATGGTGGTGGTGTGTTAGTGTGTGTTGTGCTGGTATGAGTGGATCAGACACAGCAGCGCTGATGAAGTTTTTAAACACCTCACTGTCACTGCTGGACTGAGAATAGTCCACCAACCAAAAACATCCAGCCAAGGGTGCCCCATGGGCAGTGTCCTGTAACCACTGATAATGTCTAGAAGATGACCAACTCAAACAGCATCAACAGATGAGCGATCGTCTCTGACTTTACATCTACAAGGTGGACCAACTAGCTAGGAGTGTCTAATAGAGTGGACAGTGAGTGGACACGGTATTTAAAAACTCCAGCAGCGCTGCTGTGTCTGATCCACTCATACTAGCACAACACACACTAACACACCGCCACCATGTCATTGTCACTGCAGTGCTGAGAATGATCCACCACCTAAATAATACCTGCTCTGTGCTGGTCCTGTGGGGGTCCTGACCATTGAAGAACAGGGTGAAAGCAGGCTAAAAAGGTATGTAGAGAAACAGGTGGACCACAGTCAGTAAATGTAGAACTACAAAGTGCTCCTATATGGTAAGTGGAGCTGATAAAATGGACAGTGAGTGTAGAAACAAGGAGGTGGTTTTAGTGTTATGGCTGATCGGTGTACATGCATGTAAACTTTCAACCACAACCCAGGACACAGTAGGGCCCAACTGATATACTGGTTGTCTAAAATCCTGGCCAATATTAGAGTTTTTATATTGGGTTATTATGAAATACAGTAAGTGTTTATTGTAAGTTAAAGAGTGATTGCTAATGTTACAGTTGCTTACAGTTTCACACATATGACGTTTATGTGAGTTTCATGTCTTCTTAAGTTAGAAAAGAAATATTTCCTGTGATTTTAGTTCATAAATTCTTTAAATCTGTATTACAGTATCCATATATGTTAGTTCTAAATGCATGGGGCAATAAATGAAGTAATGAAAAATAATATATAGACATATGTCAAATGCAAGCTATAAACAGCATAACACATCTTGGTAAGAAGACGTAAAGGAACGAAGCTGTCCCTAAAGATATTTCCTCATTTGGCGCTTTGATAATAGTGGTTGAGACATGTCTGTCCATAATATGAAGATATGGTGACAGTAAGAACTATTGCATACTTCTTGAATTATTCAGTGATCATCTCAATCAGGATTTTGACAAATTGATAGAGTAATCAGTCAGAATAACTTCATATTAATTCCAGGCACAAGTGGGGTCAAATCACATATTACACATATTACGCTTGTCTGGAAGTATCTGCACTCATGTTTTGATTTATATATTTTTCCTTAATTTGTTACCCAGCTGTAGTACAAGGGGTTAGGGTGGTGCAGCAGTCTATTTTGCTAGTCCAGCACTGATTAAATATTATGTGGATGAATCTCAGTCTCTACACAGACATAATTGGCTATGTCTGACAAAGGGTGGGGGACATCCAAAGCCCTGCAATGGTTTAATGCACTATCCAGGCTATTTCTGCCTTGTGCCCTGTGTTTCCCCATGGAACCCGACTCAGTATAAAAATAAAATGTAAATGAAACTGTAGTACATAAAATTTAAAAATAAAGAAGACTTCCATACTTTTTGCCCAGGTTGAACATTTGCACATCTGGCATTTCCTGCTGCAGTGGATCCATTTGGGCAGATAGCTGATACATTAAACCAGAATCTGGATGCTTCTCTGTCCTTAACTCCCACCTCCACCTCCACATCTGACAAGAATTTCTAAAAAGTGAATAGGAGAAGAGATGCTGCTTATTGTCAGCACATTTGTGAAACCATAATTAAGCTTTGTAAAAGCATGTTTGTTTGGAATAAAACCAACAACTTTTAATTGAAAGCAGCCCTAACAGAAAAACAGGGGTTTGTGTTCCTAACTGAGCAGTAGGACAGGGCGCAGTATCACCGCAGCATTCTAGGCACAATAATAATGCAGGCTACTGTTTAGCAGTACATGTGGATTTTGTAGACTCCCAGAGGCGGAACAATAGATGGTTGTGCCCCCATACCTATGCCTATGCCCTGCTAAATGCCTGTTTCCACCTCAGCTCCCCTGCCAGTGTTTTTCCACTCCAACTCATTAACTTTGCATGCCAGACAGGAAAACACTAGCATCTTTATGCACCTCATAGTAGCTTTGGTAAATTCCAAAGGAAAGTACTGTAAAAATGACACTGTGATTGAGACTCATGAAAAGATTTGTTCTTTGTAACAGTTAATCTTTAGCCATCTAAGAGCGAAACAGTACTATAAAAAGGTATCACAGTCAAACAGAAAATGAAAGGTTTAGAGGACCTTACCCTGTATGCATCCACTACAAGGTTTACAAGATTAGGGGCTTTAGGAAGTAACTGTCCCAGGTAACTACCTGGAATAAAATTAATCAGTTCCTGTTCACAGAACACAAAAGAGGAAAAAATAAAGAAACAATCAGCACGTCGTAAACCATACAATTAGAACAAGAATAATTTGGTTTTGTGAGAAATTACCTCATACCACTTATATTGCATATAATCCACAGCAAAAATTGAATAAATATTGTTTTCTAGAAGCTTTTCTGCCAGCTGTGCAATGGTTGGGTGCTCCTGAAAGAGAAATAAGTCAATGACATTTAGTTAATAAGCCTGAAGCCTAAACTAGAGACACCGGGTCCATAATTGGGCAATAAGCCAGTCCACGCTGGGTCATTTCACACTTTCTAACTCATTAACAATTAATAGTATTCAAAGAAAGGAAAAGAGAATTTCTAGGTAGTGATGATTACAATGGCCACATCATAATGTTGTTATAATGTACTTCAGTGTGTTTGATTACACTCAGCCTACCATATTGGCAGACTGGGAATAGGTGCCGTCTTCTAGGTGGCAGCGGCCATCATGAGGCACTACAATGCCTGCCAGCTTGCTGTCTAGTGCTAGATGGGATGGCTGGTCGGTCATAATCAGCAGCAGGTGCTTAGCCTCTGGGCGCCAGCCGATGTCCTTCTGAAAAAAAAAATTACAAAGAAATGTTTACCTGCTTATAGGTAATCAATCAGCAAGTATTTTGTGTGAGAGACCTGTAGCTTAGGTACATAACAATACCCTTAAATTGCATACCAAATACATCTTGGCTGATTGACTAAATTCAAGGTACAGTGGTACCTTGTAACTCAACGGCCCCTAAACTCAAAATCTTTGAAACTCAATGCCCTTTGTCGTGAAATTTGTACCCTTAAATTTGACGTTTACCTTAAACTCAACAAAAAATTTATTCATTTAATTTTATATTAACAATGAACAGCTTTCTTCAGCGCTCGGCTTGAGCGGTACAGTAAAACATTATCAAAGAGCGCATATGAGATTAATCTGCATTTGTGTGGAATAACCGTCCACATGTATCTGTGTTTAGCTGTATTTTCCTCCAGTTTTACTTTTAAACTTGTGTTACAGCTCAGGGTTCTGAGAAATGATAATAATCAGCTTTTCCAAGAGAGTCTAAAATGCTTATCGTTAAAAAAAGCTTAACGTGAATAAAGGAAAGACATAGAAACACTAAACCTCTCAATCATTACTGCTCATAAGTTTTCTCCACTAATTAAATTCCTTGCTCGTTTTAGTACAATAGGTCATGTTAGGCTTTGTGCATTGGTACACTCCATAGGAAACAACGGCACAGCCAGCACAGAAGCTATTGTGCCGCTTCTCATATGAATGCACCTTTACTAAAAGGAATACGGTATTCCAAGATCAAGCATCTCCACGATTAAGAAGCATAAGGAAACTATAAAGAGGTAAAGGTAAAGTGCAGGTTTTATTGTATTTTTATATTGATTTTTAACTGTTTTTTAATCGTATTTCAGTGTTTTAAAATTATATTTCTGTTATTTTCAGTGTATAAGTGTCAAAAACAACCCTATTTTTTTACATTAGCCTATAATATACGCAGTTCCACGGGACCATGGAACGCATTAACAGGTTTCCTATACATCCTTATTGAATAAAATACCTTGAAACTCAGTCTTTTAAACTTTTAAACCAATTGAGGTTGAGTTTCAAGGTACCACTGTACTTGCAACTATTCTCTAACCCTTTATATTTGATGTGAGTCAATGTAAACATTTATGTGCTGGTCTGATTTCTCTTAAAATGTGTAAACACTGAATAATTACGTTCTGTTTATTTAGTTAATCACATAATTACAGCCACTGAACATTAATGCCACACGTATTGTGTATGCAGACCACAACGACATAAAGATTCACTTTGCATTGAGCTTTGTCACCATCAAACATCAAGCCCTCGGTGTATGTAACGATTAAATAAGGTGAATAAGGCAGTAGGATCCAAAGCAATCGCTCTTGGTGCAGGACTAAATGGAATGTTTATGTGTAAGATCAGACAGTCAAACATCCCGACTGAGTGTGAGCGGATTAATAGAAATGAGAGGACTGGAAATAATAATTAAATAATTAAAAATTAATTCATACGTCAAAACTCGAATCTTAAATTTATCATAATTTAATGTTTGGTGTTTTAAACCAGCAGAATTAAGTCAATTAATTAATTACAATATGTGTGGAAATGGAAGAAGTTACAGTAAGCTTACCTACAGACTAGGTAAATAAACCACAAAGAGCAAGACTGACTAAAAACAGGGCTGACATTGGTCCAACTATGTACTGTGTTTAAAAGAAGAAAAAAAAATCTGTATACTGCTTGAGCAAACAGAGGATTGCCTTTGGGGAAAGTAGGTAGGTGCAGGACTCAACAAGAAGAATCAATTCTGAGGAGTCCATGACGCACAACAAGCCTGCACAAACTCATAACATTTATTAATAGAACTTTAACTAATATAAAAAAATAATCACTGTTTTTAGAACTATATGACAACCTGGCAAGCTTGGTAGGCATGCAGTGGTGAAACCAGGTCATTACACACAGAAATAAAGGGAAAGAGAAAGAAAGACAGTAAAACACCAAGAGCTTCAATAGCAGTTTTTGTCTTACTTACAGCTAAACATGAAAATGCAGTAATAAATCATAGTATGGGTTCACTTTCTACACTGCAATTCTAAAAGTGAGAGTAGTTCAAGGACCTCTGTGGATACAAATGCATCCTGAGTCAGTAAAATGATACAAAACCTTCTTTGTTGCTACAAGTCTGATTAGTTGATCAGGTTTTTACTGTGTATCGCTTGTTGTGAATCACACACCCCACTTCGTATGAGAAATCCGCTAAACTGAAAGAGGCCGTTATTGATGCCATCGCTAAAAACAATACCAGCATCGGTGATCAGAGAATGACTCAGGCTTTTTGAAGAGGTTGTTTTTATTAGAGCTCTCAAAGGGGGGCTGTGCAATGTAATACACTCATTCCCATGCATTGTTTGCAGGCTTGTGTAGTGACTTCAGTCTAAAGATATGCCATAGCATCTCATGATTTTTTCTCAACACAGATAATGCCTGGTTTTTTACAATGTTTCATACTTGAGATTTTTTTTCTAAGACTCCAATAACTGACTTGCTTAGCAAAAAATAAAGGTGAAATGTTCTACCTACCACAATAAAAGGCCAGATTGCACAAACAGCCAGTGAGTCAGATTTCTAAACAGTCAAGCCTAGTTTTAGAATAAAAAGGGGATTTACAATGAAAGACTGACCTAACCAGTCCGACCAGTCAGAGCGTGAGAGCATGGAAAATCAAAGCATATACACTGAATCTAACTGAATTGTCCTCAAGAAAAAGTTCGTCAATAACTGACGCTGATCCACCGCTACATGTGCTTCAAAAGTGTTAACTTAACCTGTTGCTAAGGCAAGCTCATCTCTGAACTACCATACACAATAGTGCACATGACACTGTGAGAGAAAAATGTTAATTTACACTAGAAGTATTAATACATAATCAATTACTACTTGAATATACTAAAATGTAGATATGCTTAGGGCATTTTTGCCAGTAGTCATATTGCAAGAATACTGCTACAATAGAATGTAGGATGTGTACACGGTGTAAATGATAAGAAGTGCATCAATTGCATTGTATGACCTCCACAGCCCACTTTGAGCTGTTTTAGACCAGCTCCTGTGTTAACTGTGGAATCTTCTACTGTCCTACAAGGTCACTGTATAAAAAGATGTTTAGTTTATCATTTGTTATCGCATACATGGAGCTGTGTGATCCTTCTCTGCAGAAAAGATTAAAACTTTTGTACTCACAATCCAGTCTCTGAGGTATTTTATTAAGGGTTTTTCTACCACAACATGCAAAGAGAATTTTTAAGACATTTGTGTCTGTGCTCATTGTTGTCAATAACCACTATTTTAGGGGTGTCCAAACTTTTCCTGTTGGGGGGCCAGATGGAGTTAAAAAATATGAAAACATGGGCCTCAGACTAGTTACATTTTCGGCATTTAGCAGACGCCTTTATCCAAAGCAACTTACAGTAGTGAGACAGTATACAGCCTGAGCAATTGAGGGTTAAGGGCCTTGCCCAAGGGCCAAACAGGAGCAACCTGGCAGTGGTGGGGCTTGAACCAACAACTTTCTGATTACTAGTCCAGTACCTTAACCGCTAGGCTACAACTACCCTATTTTGTAATGTGTAAACTAAGATTTTTGCCGATTTTATTCACCAGTTTATAATCTTAATGTGAAGATTATTATGCTTCTTCAAATTAAACATACCCTATTCCTTCTGAACTGAAAAAATATTCATTTTCCCATTGCGCCTGAAATCTCTGCATTCGCTGTCTAGTTTTTGTTTTATCGGAGTCGCCATGTTTATTTCAAAACTGAGGAACGAAAATGTAAGCGTAACGTTAATGTTTTGACTTGGGGGAAGGAAGATGGGGACTGTTTTAGATTTGTTTTATGCTATAACGACACCCAGAGTTCAAACAGTTCACGCAGTTTTTTAAAAACCTGCTTAATAGCGGGCAAACTTTTATTTTATTTCTAAAATACCTTGCGAGCCATTTAAAAAATGCTAACAAGCCGCAAACGGCCTGCGGGCTGTAGTTTGGACACCCCGGTACTATATGGATAAAAGTATGTGGACACCTGAACTATCTGTGTTAATATTAGGTTGGCCCTCAACATTTCTGGGAAGGTTTCCCCACAAGATTTTGGTCTGTGTGAGGAAATTGTGCCCATTTACTCAAAATAGCACTTTTAAGAACAAGCAGTAATGTTGGACATTAAAGTCTAGCTCACAATCAATGTTTAAATTGATCCTGACTGTGTTCAATGGCATTAAGGTCAGGGCTATGTGCAGGCCACTGGAGTTCCTCTACATTATTGACCTTGTTTTGTGCACTTGGGAACACATGCTAGAACATGAAAGAGCTTTCCCAAAACTGTTGGAATATATTGTGGTATAATGGGATATAATATACAAATATACATCATTTATTTTTTATTACTGATTTTAAACCCATATCAGCAATGGGTATAGTTAAAACACAGTGTACACATATTTGGTCCATATAGTGTATGTAGTGAAGAGGGGCTCAAATATAAAGAGATATAAGCAAATCTGGTGCTGCTTGAAGTAGGTATTTATTATTACTTTTATTAAGTATTATTATGGGTTTCTAAATATGATAATATTCTTTTATAGGTTTATCAATTTATTAGCCTCACAATTCTTTGTTAAAAAGTGTTACTGACTACAGCTGTTGACTTTTCTGTGCCCATACAGAAAGAGCTAGTTTCACTGCAATCATAAAAAGTATATGAAAGAGTGGTCTCTTTGCCAAGGTCTGAAAGTAAACTCAACTTGTCTCCCTCCTCACTTGTACTAATTAAAATCTAAAACTGCCATGTCATACGTATCCCTTACAATTGAATATGTAATGAGTTTACAGCACTTTTATTCAAGATGTATGACAACCATAAACACAGGTTAAAAATGAAAAGCCCTGTTGATAAAGCTGCTGTCCATAATGGTATGAAATGCTTTTTTCAAAATTCAATAGATGTGATGCAGTAAAATAAAGAAATTATTAAATTAAGCACACCTGCAAAAAAACTTTCTTGTACTATTATCACCACAATAACTGCAGGCAGAATATCCATAGTACAAAATATGCATAGGTAAGTACATGCCTCTCAGGAGTACTCATTTACAAATTCACTTAAATACAAAAAAATATTAAAAATATTTCGAGAGCACCTTCCTCATAGAAGCAGGACTGAACGCTACAGGAAGTCTTTCCTAACCGCTGCAATCAGACTATACAATAATTCATAATAATTTATAATAAACACCTACCATTACTGAATGCTATGCATACACCAATGTCTAATGTTTACATGTACACCAATCAGCCATAACATTAAAACCACCTCCTTGTTTCTACACTCACTGTCCATTTTATTAGCTCCACTTACCATATAGAAGCACTTTGTAGGTCTACAATTACTGACTGTAGTCCATCTGTTTCTCTGCATGTTCTTCAATGGTCTCAGCACTGCAGTGACACTGACATGGTGGTGGTGTGTTAGTGTGTGTTGTGCTGGTATGAGCGGATAAGACACAGGAGCGCTGCTGGAGTTTTTAAACACCTCACGGTCACTGCTGGAATGAGAATAGTCCATCAACCAAAAATTTCCAGCCAACAGCGGCCTGTGGGCAGCGTCCTTTCATGACTGATGAAGGTCTAGAAGATGACCAACTCAAATAGCAGCAATAGATGAGCGATCGTCTTTGACTTTACATCTACAAGGTGGACCAACTGTCTAATAGAGTGGACAGTGAGTGGTATTTAAAAACTCCAGCAGCGCTGATGTGTCTGATCCACTCATACCAGCACAACACACACACCACCACCATGTCAAAGTCACTGCAGTGCTGAGAATCATCTGTAGTGGTCCTGACCATTGAAGAACAGGGTGAAAGCAGGCTAAAAAAGTATGTAGAGAAACAGATGGACTACAGTCAGTAATTGTAGAACTACAAAGTGCTTCTATATGGTAAGTGGAGCTGATAAAATGGACAGTGAGTGTCGAAACAAGGAGGTGGTTTTAATGTTATGGCTGATCAGTGTATATAGATATTCCTGTGAATTTTTTTTGCCTGTTTTTTATACTGTGTCTGTGGATGTTGTATGTAACAAGTTGTTTGTCTGAAGTGAGCTGTTGTAACAAAGACATTTTCTGCAAAGGATCAATAAAGTGTCTGTCTGTCTGTCTGTCTATATTAAAGTTTATTATTTAATTTACTGAATTAATGTTATTAATAAGTTAATACTTTCATTCTCTGATGTAAATACATCATAAATGTCTTGAAACATACAATGTCCTCCCTTAAATCTAATTATTTACATGAAATAAGTTATAACTATGTGGTCTAGGTGCCTATATTTTGAGCAGTAAGACACTCTGAGTGAACATCAGATGCTTACGTCTCAGTGTTTACCTGACACACAGCAGCCTGCAGCATGGCATCAAAGCCTCCTTCTGGAGTATCCATGTTCCCAGAGATCCTCTGCTGCTGAATTACACGTTTGAACTCGGTCATGTTCTCCGTTACTGGCAAGACATGGGTGAAGCCATGGGCTGGCCGGCAATTAACCTCATAATCACTAAAGAAAAAGTAAGATTGGGTGTCATATAGAGAGGTGAAGCAGAAAAGAACAGATATGAGAACACAGTTTTGAGGTTAAAAGACATTAACAAATAGGGCAGGCTGTAGAGGCAGGAAATAATACGAGTCTCTTTGGAGCAGATTCCCACATTGCAATGAATGAGATCATTATGGAATGTGCTGGTGTTCCCCAGGCCTGCTTCAGAGAGGTCATAAGGTTACCCCACTGAGTGGTGGCACTCTTTCTGTAATGTTAACAAAATAACCACTTGCGGGTTGGATTGTTTTGGAATGGGATAAAATATCTACATTAGCTAAACAGTTTACATTATTTACAGTTAAGGTCAGAAGTCTATATACACTTTCCTAGGATTATAATTATGCAACGGTATATACACCGATCAGCCATAATATTAAAACCACCTCCCTGTTTCTACACTCATTGTCCATTTTATCAGCTCCACTTACCATATAGAAGCATTTTGTATTTCTACAATTACTGACTGTAGTCCATCTGTTTCTCTACATACTTTTTTAGCCTGCTTTCACCCTGTTCTTCAATGGTCAGGACCAACACAGGACCACCACAGAATAGGTACTATTTGGGTGGTGGATGATTCTCAGCACTGCAGTGACACTGACATGCTGGTGGTGTGTGTGTGTTGTGCTGGTATGAGTGGATCAGACACAGCAATGCTGATGGAGTTTTTAAACACCTCACTGTCACTGCTGGACTGAGAATAGTCCACCAACCAAAAATATCCAGCCAACAGTGCCCCGTGGGCAGCGTCCTGTGACCACTGATGAAGGTCTAGAGAAGATGACCAACTCAAACAGCAGCAATAGATGAGCGATCGTCTCTGACTTTACATCTACAAGGTGAACCAACTAAATAGGAGTGTCTAATAGAGTGGACAGTGAGTGGACACGGTATTTAAAAACTCCAGCAGCGCTGCTGTGTCTGATCCACTCATACCAGCACAACACACACTAACACACCACCACCATGTCAGTGTCACTGCAGTGCTGAGAATCATCCACCATCTAAATAATACCTGCTCTGTAATAATACCATTGAAGAACAGAGTGGAAGCAGGCTAAAACAGTATGCAGAGAAATAGATGGATTACAGTCAGTAGTTGTAGAACTACAAAGTGCTTCTATATGGTAAGTGGATCTGATAAAATGGACAGTGAGTGTAGAAACAAGGAGGTGGTCATAATGTTATGCCTCATCGGTGTATATATATCTGTCAACGTTGAAAGGGGTTATTATGTTTCCTACACAAAATTCTGGGAATTTTTTTTCAATAATACATTTGACAAAGGGTTATTGTGTGTGATTGTTATATAAGCAGTGGACTTTGGAAAGACTAAGCTTTACAACTATTTGTACATGTTATCCCTGTTGAATATAAAAACCTCTTAAATAAACATTTCCAGCAACGTGAAACAATGCTAACAGGTCTCAAGAAGCAGCAGACTATATTACAATGAAAAGAAATTCTTATTAAAATATTGCAATATATGCGTCCAGAATTGATTAGAAAGTAATTTCTAAGGTTCAGGTCCTCAAGAACCAAACGAATTTATTCTTGTGAAAAGAAAACTACTAAAAAGCAACTTGAACACCTTGAAACTTGACACTTTCCAGAAGTAGCCAACAATTAATCCAGGAAATAGCTGTAACAGAGAGGGTCGTGCTACACCAAAGAGGCACCAGATGGAGCCCCGCAACTGCGAGGATGGAATAAATGAACCCAGCTGCAGGATACCTAACCAAAGTAGAACAATACTGTGGCTAAAGATTATGTAATTGTGTTGCCACAGTAATGTCAGCTACTTGGTCCACCAGAGAGTGACAACCAAAGCTCTAGAAAAAAACTACACCTAACATCGATACCGCCACAACCACAATGGAGGATGGTTTGCTCATGACAGTCAACTTCAAATGATAAAATAGCCACTGTAATGTAACATGCTTTTTTAGAAGTTTTTAGAAACTAGCAAATGGTTATTCATTTAGTAATTTATTAGAACAGTAGAGGAGGTTTGTAGCCGTTCGTCAAACAAGGGGCTGATAGTAAACATGCAATAATAATGACAATGCTTTCCAAATACAAATTTAAATTCATGGCTACATTTACAATGTATTATCAAAAGTAAGTGGGCACTTGGATAAAACTTAACATCAACCTCTGGGTAGTTGGTGTTTTAAGTTGCAGTTTTACCATATTAAGCCATGTTAAGCTTATCTGTAGCCTCCACTGACTTGCAACAAAAACCTTTTACTAAAACAAAACAATTAAATAAATAAATGAACCCTGTGTGTGTTAAACATTGTATTAAATATTAATGCTGCACTGCTACTTGGAAATGATTTTTTTCTTATTAAGTTAAGCTACACTACTGATGAAAACTGTATCTCATACAGTCTTTCCTCTAACCACAGGCCAAAATGCTAGCATTTAAATATAGTTATTCTACTGAGTTTTCAATCTGGCCTACCATTTAGCACTACTGTGTTGGCTGGCTCATCTTGACCCATGAATCAGATCTTGAGCAAGACATTCATCACAGTTCTTCTTTGTACTAGCAGCCAGGTGCTAAATGAACTTCCCCATCTGTACAAACAGCTGGGTCTAGCCATCTTTAAAATGACTAAGACCTAGCTATTTACTTGAACAGAAACTAACACTACACTTACTAATCTATTTTTGAACAAAATATTCGTCTCATACTTCAAACAGGGATTCAGGAGAGTTGCGTTCTTAGACTGTTGTCTATTTGAACTAGAGTAAGGAATTGTTTACCAAGAAAGCACTTCTGTAAGAGGCTCTCTATATGAGTGTCTGCTAAATGCTGTAAATGTAAAATGCTGTTGCTCAGAGCTGCTGCAAAATAAAGCTTCACTCACACCAATGGGTGAAGCTTAGTAACCACATTAATAACCAACTAACAAAGCATTTTATACACCTTTCATTCCGGTTAAAAAGTGTTTGCTGATGTTTGTGTGCATTTCTTGAGCTATGTTTGAGAGGCAAAGCAGCTTAAATTACTAAAATATTACACCATGCTAAGACAATCTGATATAAACTGAAAGGTCTAATTAGTTGTTCTAAGACTTCGATTAACTATAAATTATTTTGGCTTTTTTAAAGCTACCCTAAGTATTAAAGAACATAAAAGATGTAGTGTGTCCTTGAATTATGAACTACCAACTACACTATTCGGTATATCTTGGTAGAGTAGAAAGGCAAACAGTTTTTAGAAACCTGCTTACCTGCAAGGATTTACAATTTTCGAAGGGTGCACATCAATGTATGGTGAAACTGGTTTATCCACAAATGATCCAAACCCCACTCGGAAATCGCTGGAATATTCCCTCATGCGGTGAGATAGACTCACTCCAATATTCTTTAGCCGGTCCAGGTTGTCCTGCATGGAGGCAGAGACATCCACCAGGTAGTACAGGTCTACTGGATACAGCTCCAACTGCTGCACTTCCACAATGAAGCTCACCTCACTGCCTGAGACAAGAAATGACATTATTACCAAATTTACTCATTGCAAACTCCATGGTCTAATTATATAATTGATTCAGTTGATTCAGAGAGTATTCAGAGAATATTAATTAATAAACAAAGACTGAAATCTCTTGAGGCGGCATGATTGAGCAGTCGATAGCTTTATAGCAAGAAGGGTCTGGGTTCAATTCTCCAGCCAGGCAGCCACGATCCTTTCTGTGTAGAGTTTGCATGTTTTCCCTGTGTCTGTGTGGGTTTCGTCCATGTGCTCGTTTCCTTTCACAAGTCAAGAGACATGCAGTCAGGCCAATTGGAGCTACTAACAATTGCCCTAAATGTGAGTGTGTGTGTGTGTGTGTGTGTGTGTGTGTGTGTGTGTGTGTGAATGTCTGTGTGTGCCCTGTAATGGACTGTGAGCTGTCCCGGGTGTTTCCTGTCTTCCGGACCCTGACCAGGATAAAGCTGTGGTAGAACCAGCAATGAATGAATAAATTAATTAAATTTCCTGTTCCCAAAATTAATCCAACCCTTCATTTAATACTCTGTACAATATCATTTAGTAGCAATTACAGCTACATCTCTACAAGCTTTGCACATCTGGATTTGGCCGATTTATGCCATAAATCATGGCAAATCCTCTCAAGCTCCGTCAGACTGATGTCAAGCATCTGTGAACTGTCTCCCCACAGTCTTCAAGTCTCCCCACAGTTGTTAAATTGGGATTATGTCTCAGCTTTGTCTGGGCCACTCGATATTTAGAGACATAAAAAACCAAAACCACTCCAGTGTTGCTTTGGCTGTACGTTCAGCAGCTAAACTACATTTAACAGGTCTGGCAGTAATCGTGCTTGTATCATTAAACCCCACTGTTAACTAAATTTCATTCAGTTGATTCTGGTTGATTCAGTATGTGCTGCAATTACTTATTCACATCAGTCCAGATAGGGCTGAACAGCATTTTTTCTTTTAAATAATGAAACAGTGTACTTACAGGTTTTCCCCCAGTCAACCACTTCTTATTCCATTTGTTACTGTGTTTTGTAACAGCCCTTGTCCTAAATATTTGTTTCAAAATTAAACCAACTGCTAGGTTTAAATGGCAAATTAAACCCTATCTGTAGTAATAACCCGGCTGATAAAATACAGACCTAAACAGCTAAAAACAACTCAAAAAGTTCTTTTTCAATGTCCATGAATTTAGAGTGGCCAGAATGTATTGCTGTACACTGTTGCTTACCTGGACGCAGCTGGATGGAGATCTCTTTGGGTGCCACCTGTGAGCTACTTTGTGTGGCGTTTACCTCCACCTTAATTCCAGGGTTTTCAATGAACTTTTCACCACAGCCTTTTAAAATATGTCGAGCAGCAGTATCACACCTCTGGCTTATGTGAGCTCCATCCAGAAACCTCTGTTAGAACATAAAAAGGGTCAAGGTTACAGTATTTATATATAATTTTCCAAAGAATTTGTGTTTTGTGCAGTTTTTCTCATTTTATAGATATAGTAAAACATGACTATGAGTCATATGAGACTATGAGTATAGTATTTGCCTCCCAGTATTTGTCCTATTTTTGCACATTTGTCACACTTAATTGTTTAAAAGCTTTAAATCAAAGACTATATGACAAAGACAACCTGCCTAAACACAAAATACAGTTTCTAATTAATAGTTTAGTTATTAGAAAAAAGTAGTTAAACACAAAGTGGTACTGTGATTAAATGAATTGGGTTTAATTACTGCAGCTCTACTGTTTTAACATTACTTTAGTAGAATCTTATTACCAAATGTCTACAAAATCATGTTTCATAAACTTTTCATTCATATGACCTGCATACAATTCAGGGTCTAAATAAATGCCTGTATTTTAATCCATTCTTTGCACTAACTGTTTGCATGATTTATGTTACCCCTGTATACATTTTATTGAAATATTCAAAAACACAGAAATTGATGTGACATTATAGTTAGAACTTTCTAATTAATAGGTGCCTATTAGATGCTTTTTTCTGCAACTGGATCTTCAATATTCTAACACCTGGTACATTATAGCAGCAGTGTATTGTATTGCATGTACCCCAGTAAACTGAGTCTGCTGACTACTCTGCTTTATTGCAGGATAGAGGTCAGTCACTTAAGCTTTTTTACAGGTTTTAAAGCCATTACACAATTATGCAAGATGGTAATGTAGTACAAGGCATAGTGTCTAAGGAGAAAAACACTTTTCCATGACTATAGAGTTGCATGTTCTTTAATAATTGGAAGGTTGTGGGTTCAGGGCCCAGATATACCAAACTGCCACAAATGCCCTTAACCCTCAGTTGTTTAGACTGTATCACTGTAAGTTACTTTAAGTCTGATAAATGCTGTAAATGTAAAATGTAAATGTACATTTGTCAATAAAGCGAAAGGTACATTGATACTATACAGGGTGATTATGTTAAATGCTCTCTAAAGGATTATGTATACTGACCCTTGTGATGTGAATTATCACAGGTATTTTACTTCATAAGATGATCATATTCCTCTATATAAACGATTATATACAGTGCTGTAAAAAAACACTTGCTTCCTTTCTGATTTTCTCTGTTACTGTGTATTTGTCACATTAAATGATTGTAAAAGAAACATGATATTCCACTAATAAAACTTAAACAAAGAAACCAATTTGTATAGTTTCATTTATTTAGGTAACACACATATCACCCTTGTAAAAGAGTAAATGCCCCTTTCACTTTATAACTAGTTAAACCACTTCTAGCAGGCTTGACTGCAACTAAACTCTTTCTGTGATTTGGCTTATATATATATTCAGCTTTTCAGCCATTTACGTGTTTATAGTTTTTTTCTTCTTCATATATTTACATCCCTCTTGGTTTTCTTGCAACCATCCCAGATTTTAGTGTTCTTTTTTTTGTATTTTTTTTTTTGGTATTGTGTAGTCATAAACACATACTTTATCTGAAGCTAAAAGCCTAGATAGTTCTTAAAATGTTTTCTTATGATATTCTGGATAAGATGACCTAGGATCTTGATAAACTGACCTAGAGTTTTATCATTGTTCCTGTTTATTTAATGTTAAACAATGGCTCTCAGTGTGATTTGATTTTGTTCCAAAGCCTTAGAAGTGACTTGTAACACCTTCCCCTAGTGAACTTTATTTCGAGCTCTTCTAGATTATATGTTTCCAGAAGAAACCTGACTAACTAGTATTTGACTTCAATGGTAAAGTTGCAATTGAGTAAGAATATATTCTAAGACTGGCTAACATCATTTTTTCTTTTTACAAAAGTGATATATCAAGTTTTGTTTAGTGATTTGTAATAATTCAGGTTGACAAATATACGACAAAGGAAGTTAGATGAGGATACTTTTTTTTATGAAACATTATGTAGACATATGAAATGTGCACTTTAGAAATATTTTGCCCTTTAAAAAAATTTTGACATACAGATAATGGAAACACATAGGCAGAAATGACTAATCTGCTGTTATTGATTGGTGGTGTAAGTGTGGGGGAGGAGGAGTACCACTAAAAATAAGCATTGCCAGATTTCACTTTCATGACACTTGCTTTTTCACTAGAGAGAAGTGGGCCTTTCGTCATGGATCTTTTTAGAGGTCAAAAATATTTATCAATGTGTGAAGCCTCATCTAGATTAGAGGGCAGTCATGGTCTGTGTGTGGGCTGGGAAAGCACCTGACTAGAAGCCTGTGTTTGTAGCCTTCTTAGCCCCTTGTTAACGGGTTCCCACGACCAATCCAACCATAAGTAAACTGTTTAAAGGGCTGCTGAGGCTTAGAGGGCCTTTGGCCCTCTGAATTGGAAGGTCCAGAAACAGTGCTGGGGGAGGGAGCAGCAGCAAGGGCTCCTCAGGGTCATCACCCTTCAGACTAAACATTCTCATATGACATAGAAAGATTGATAATAAAACGAAGCAAAGTGTACCAAGTATCAAGTCAAAACACACTTTACAATACCTTATTAAAGCACCAGGCACATTCTGGTCCACGCCGCAGACATTCTTTACACGTCGAGACGATGGGTGACCCACAGTGGTTATCCGCTGCAGCATAGAAAAGATGGGATTACACCTTGCAAAGAACAGACCAATTTCCAATTTTGCAGTGTAACTGCACATTCTAAGGCTTTTCCTGTGCACCTTAATTACACTAGATTTAAAAGAGCATGTGCATTACACAAGTACTCAGGAACACAAACATACTTCACATTTCTTTAGAGTAACAAAAGAACCTTTGATTAAAACATAGAGGTGCTTAGAAACATTTGGAAAAGCAACAACCTTTACAGTAGATTCAGAAAGATCCCTTCAGACCACTATACTTTTGCATACTTTGTGTTGTGGATTTGATTTTTAAAAAGATATAAATGCTATGTAACTTATCAATCTACATTATTCCCCATCATGATGATCAAACATGTAAAAATCAAAAACTTAAATCTCTTTCAAAAAGAATTTAGACACATATTCAGTACATTATGGAATCCCCTTTAGCAGAAATTGTGACTGTAAATGTTTCTGATTACATCTCTACAATTTTGCACACATGGATTCTGGCAATGTATCTCGTTCTTTATGGCAGATCCTCTTATGCTCTTACGGATCTCAAAACAAATTCTCAATAAAGTTTAGATCTGCCCTTTGACTGGGCCACCCAATGACATTCAGAGACTTCCCCGGAGCCACTCCAGTGATGTTTGGGTGTCACTGTCAATGAGAAGCACTTCCACAGCATGATGCAGCCAACACCATGTTTCCCCAAAGGAATGGTATTATCCAAGTAATGTGTATTGCCTGTTACTGCAAGACATAACAATTGCTGTTCTGCCCAAAGAGTTCAATGTCCTATCAGACCAGAAAATCTTTGTTGCCAGAGTTGTTATCAGAAGACGCTTAAACACTAGTTATTGAAAGCTAGTACAAGATATTTTATTTACAGTACTAATGGAAAACACAAACACACTACAGATGAAATTGGACACAATATACTATAATATACAGTCACATAATCAGTCAAATCTAGACAAGATAAACTGTCAGAGTAAACTAAACTCTACGCTGATGTTAAGATAATGCTACACTAAGCTAAAGCAAATCTAAACACAAATCTAAACGGAATAAAAAATTACTATGAACATAATAACACCAAGGCCACTCTGCTATAAAGACCTGATATATGACTGCTTTAGAAATGGTTGTCCATCTAACAGGTACTCCCATTTCTGTACAGGAGCTCTTTTACAGTTGGGTTCTTTCTGACCAAAGTCTTTCTTGCCCTTATGCCCAATTTGGCAGGATGACTCCAGGAAGGTTTAAGTCTTAGCTATTGTATTATATTCTTGCCCTGATCTATGCCTAACCACAATGTGCAAAGGGGCACACTTACAGTGCCTTGCAAAAGTATTCAGCCCCCTTGAACTTTTCAACCTTTTGCCACATTTCAGGCTTCAAACATAACGATATGAAATTGTAATTTTTTGTGAAGAATCAACAACAAGTGGGACACAATCGTAAAGTGGAACGAAATTTATTGGATATTTTAAACTTTTTTTAGAAATAAAAAACTGAAAAGTGGGGCGTGCAATATTATTCAGCCCCCTTGCGTTAATACTTTGTAGCGCCACCTTTTGCTGCGATTACAGCTGCAAGTCGCTTGGGGTATGTCTCTATCAGTTTTGCACATCGAGAGACAGAAATTTTTGCCCATTCTTTCTTGCAAAACAGCTCGAGCTCAGTGAGGTTGGATGGAGAGCGTTTGTGAACAGCAGTTTTCAGCTCTTTCCACAGATTCTCGATGGGATTCAGGTCTGGACTTTGACTTGGCCATTCTAACACCTGGATACGTTTATTTGTGAACGTTTTTGTAGATTTTGCTTTATGTTTTGGATCATTGTCTCGTTGGAAGATAAATCTCCGTCCCAGTCTCAGGTCTTTTGCAGACTGCAACAGGTTTTCTTCCAGAATGGTCCTGTATTTGGCTCCATCCATCTTCCCATCAATTTTAACCATCTTCCCTGTCCCTGCTGAAGAAAAGCAGGCCCAAACCATGATGCTGCCACCACCATGTTTGACAGTGGGGATGGTGTGTTCAGGGTGATGAGCTGTGTTGCTTTTACGCCAAACATAACGTTTTGCATTGTGGCCAAAAAGTTCGATTTTGGTTTCATCTGACCAGAGCACCTTCTTCCACATGCTTGGTGTGTCTCCCAGGTGACTTTTTATAGATATCTTTGAGAAATGGCTTTCTTCTTGCCACTCTTCCATAAAGGCCAGATTTGTGCAGTGTACGACTGATTGTGTCCTATGGACAGAGTCTCCCACCTCAGCTGTAGATCTCTGCAGTTCATTCAGAGTGATCATGGGCCTCTTGGCTGCATCTCTGATCAGTCTTCTGCTTGTTTGAGCTGAAAGTTTAGAGGGATGGCCGGGTCTTGGTAGATTTGCAGTGGTCTGATACTCCTTCCATTTCAATATGATCGCTTGCACAGTGCTCCTTGAGATGTTTAAAGCTTGGGAAATCTTTTTGTATCCAAATCCGGCTTTAAACTTCTCCACAACAGTATCTCGGACCTGCCTGGTGTGTTCCTTGGTCTTCATGATGCTCTCTGCGCTTTAAACAGAACTCTGAGACTGTCACAGAGCAGGTGCATTTATACGGAGACTTGATTACACACAGGTGGATTCTATTTATCACCATCAGTCATTTAGGTCAACATTGGATCATTCAGAGATCCTCACTGAACTTCTGGAGTGAGTTTGCTGCACTGAAAGTAAAGGGGCTGAATAATATTGCACGCCCCACTTTTTAGTTTTTTATTTCTAAAAAGTTTAAAATATCCAATAAATTTCGTTCTACTTCACGATTGTGTCCCACTTGTTGTTGATTCTTCACAAAAAATTACAATTTCATATCGTTATGTTTGAAGCCTGAAATGTGGCAAAAGGTTGAAAAGTTCAAGGGGGCTGAATACTTTTGCAAGGCACTGTATGCTAAAACCTTTATTCCTGTTATGTTTTACCACCGCTTTATCCTAATCAGGGTCACAGTGAGTTGAATTCATTGGGCAAAAGGCAGGAAACAACCAGCATAGGTCACCAGTCCATCACACACAGGCAGGCAAACACACACACACACACAATCACAGCAATTTTAGTAGATCCAACTGGGATCTAGTAATCTGAATATACTCAGGGAGAACATGCAAACTCCACAAAGCCAGGGAATCAAACCCTGGTCTTATATGCTGTGAGGTGACAGAGCTACCCACTGCACCATTGTGCTACCTGTTCATGCTGAAACAGGAAAGCCCATTTCCTAAAACATTGCCACAATTATCATTTATTTCTTTATAATTTTAGACAGGTGTTCTTTGAGAACTGTTAATTACACTAATTTTTTATAAATCTCCAGTATTAAAAAATATTTCATTATTAACATGATTCCTTGCCCATGTTATTTTTATGTGAGTATTTTAATGTAACCAGTACCTGCTGGTAAGATATTGTTTTTATTTATTACTGAATGTATTACTAATGTATTTATTTTACATATTACATTTGTTGTTTTTTGTAAATTATTTAACTTTCAGAAATGGAATTTTTTGCTATTACAGCATTGTAAATGGTTATTGTATAAAGTAGTCATTATAGAATATCATATGACAAGTATGAACGAGTATAAACAGGTATAATATCACAATAGAAGAGGAAAAGTCTTCTTGGACCGAGGCAGCACGGTGGCTCAGTGGGTAGCACTGTCGCCTCACAGTTCGATCCCCAGGTGGGTGGTCCAGGTGCTTTCTGTGTGGAGTTTGCATGTTCTCCCCGTGTCTGCGTGGGTTTCCTCCGGAAGCTCCGGTTTCCTCCCACAGTCCAAAGACATGCAAAATTGTCCATGACTGTGTTTACCATTAAATCTTGTAAACTGATGAATCTTGTGTAAAACATGAGGTTAAAATCCTAATAAATAAATTCTTGGACTGAAAACCCTCCAGGCCACCCAAGGAGGATGGGGTCCCTGCTGAGTCTGGTTCCTCTCAAGGTTTCTTCCAGTATTTTTAAGGGAGTTTTTCCTTGCCACTGTTGCCCTCTGCTTGCTCAACAGGGGTTTTGGTCTGATGGTCCTGGTGTCTGTAAAGTTGCTTTGAGACAATGTCCACTGTAAAAAGTGCTATACAAATAAAATTGACTTGACTTGACAACCCCATGGCTCAATTTAACACTAAATGTTCTATGGAGAACTTGATATGGTTCTTTATGGAACCAAAAAGGGTTTCACTGTTGTTGCGAGCAATTTCCTTCACTGTACCTTTCTGGTACTGTGAAACTTTTTTCTACTTTTGATGAGAGTCTATCTACCTTTAAAATCAGCATAAATGAAAAACAGGATAACAAAAAAAACTAATCAGAACGATTCCCAAACCTGTGCAAAGGTCATGATTTATACTGCTAAGTGACATCAGGTAGCGGTGAAGCTTCAAGCGTAACAGAAACGAGATCTATGCGAAACCAGTAACACGAATACCTGTGAGCTGTTTTCGTCCATTACTCGCACATTCTCCTAATCAATCAGTAAGATGTATGATTCTGTTATTACTCACCGGAATGAGAGAACGCAAGAGAAAACACAGCGAGAACCACCAGGCTTTGCAGACTGAAAGTACAGTACTTGATCATGCAGGGACTCATAGCAGCATCGAGAACCGGAGTGATTCTTCTCCAGGTAGTTTTGACTCGAGATCGAAACCGGCGATCGAAACAAAAGACTGAGCAATGAGCGCTCACAGTCACTGCATCATAACATATTTATTAAGTGAACATTTTAATACCGTACTGAGTCCTCAAAAATCCTATTATGCCAGCAAAACAACACAAAGCGCGTATTGTTCGGAGGATAACGAAACCGCGAGCTCCTCGCTGAACTCCGCTGAACACCGTCCCTCCATTCAGCCCGCACACGCGCTCAGGTGGTGACCGGTGTCGGAAGTCCCCGCTGCCATCAGGTTTGTCCGTTTACGGTTATAAAGGTTCGGTCTGCAGCACTACACACATTGCTGGCTCGCTCTCTCGGTTTAAAAGTGAGGCTGCACGCGTTACACGGAGGCGTTATGGTAACACACTACCTAGCGCTACCCACCGAGCCACCGTCGCCCTATTAAGTAAGCATAAAAAAATATTCATCTTTAACATGGTTGCCAGCATTGGCCATTAGATTGGTCATTAGTTAGCTAAACTGTAAAGTCAGAGAAAAGCAATTAAGTGTATTAAACAAGCTAGATAGCTAGCTACTTACATCAACACACACACACACACAACCGTCTTGCTGTGACGCAACAGCGCTACCCACCGAGCCACCCTATTAAATAATTATAAATAATAACTAATTATTTGGCTGTGCGATTAAGCTAATTCACCAAAAGGTGATTTTACTCATCGTTAAATTGTGGGGGGATTGAGAGGGTCATTAGGGAAGGTAGAAATACCAGTGGGCGGACTGGTCATTAGTTAGCTAAACTGTAAAGTCAGAGGAAAGCAATCAGGTGTATTAAACAAGCTAGATAGCTAGCTACTTACATGAATACACACACACACACACACACACACACACACACACACACAAACACAACACAACACAACACAACACAACACAACACAACACACACACACACACACACACACACACACACACACACACACACACACACACACACACACACACACACACACACACACACACACACACACACACACACACACACACACACACACACACACACACACACACACACACACACACACAGACACAGACACAGAGAAAGGACCTGGACCGCTCCACCACCTGGAAATCGCACCCAGGACCATTCTGCTGTGAAGCAACAGCGCTACCCACCGAGCCCTATTAAATAATCATAAAAATTATTTTTTTAAATTATCTTTAACATGGGTGCCAGCATGGGTCGAATTATGGGGGGATTGGGAGGGTCATTAGGGAAGGTAAAATAGTAAAGGGTGGATTGGTCATTAGTAGCTATCTGTAAAGTCAGAGAAAAGCAATTAAGTGTAATAAACAAGCTAGATAGCTAGCTACTTACATTAACAGCTAGATAGCTAGCTACTTACATTAACACACACACGACCTTCTTGCTGTGAGGCAACAGTGCTACGCATGGGCCACCGTGCCGCTTTATTAAATAATTATAAATAACAAATAATTATTTCAACATGTGATTAAGCTAATTCAACAAAGGTTTAATTATGGGGGATTGAGAGGGTCATTAGAGGTAAAAAAAAAAAAAACACCAGATTGGTCGTTTGTTAGCTAATATGTAACTTCAGGCAAAACAGTAGTGTATTAAACAAGCTATAGATAGTGATAAATTCGGATCGATTCTAACAAAAGATCCACGACAAATAAACTACTACATTAACATATATCCATATATACTAAATGCCTCTAAAATGATGAACAATAATGTTAGCTATGTCACCATACACAGGTGTTGAAATAGGTAACATTAGGTTAAAGTTAAGCTAACTAACATGTCATCTAGCACTTTTTTTTTTTATGTAAAGCATATTTATGTGCTATTAGAATACCTTCCATACTCACGCTTCCATCAGCAGTCTCTCTGGCTTTACCCTGCCTAGGGAATGGTTTGTGGGACAGCACCTGGATGTCAACACTTACATGGTGGTAGTAGATTTATTAGCTTGTGTTCACTGAAAATAAATGAGCATATGATCAGACCTTTTGTTTGGCTGATCGTGAGAACAAAGTGCAACTGTTGGTGACACTAGGAAAGTTTCTTAATTGGTTGGGGGAATGCATGACATGTTTCACTTTCTAAAAAGCCAAATGGTCCATGGAGAGCTGTAATTACTTTCTTAAAAATCCCAGCAACTCACTTCTAGGAACCCCCTTGGAGATTATAGTGGTTCTGGGGCCATGTTGGCGGTCAATATAAGATGGATTATGTATGTGTTTTTTAAATGTCAATAAAAGTTCACTTCAAAAATAAGACGTGTATTGTCCTTCATTTTTTGATAAGGGAATAAATGTCAAATGGACAGTTAATAAGAAAGCCCCCACCCCCTTTACAAATTTAGAACACACTCTTTAAGTGCTTTCTTCACTGTTCTGGTTGATCAATATGATTGTGCTGTATCAATACCTCCTCTGTAGGTGCTGCCAGTGGAGGTATCTGAGAAAGCCAATATAGATCTAAATACAGCTACATGCTGGCAAAATATAGACTAACATGCCTTTTAAGAATTGTGTTTATTTTCAGTAGCAGGCAAGACTAAACTGGCTTAGGAAAAACACTGGATATTTAGCTATTCAACAGTCTACATTAAATGCTAACTACTTAGCTATTAACAGCAATTAACAAATTAAAAACTACCCATAACTCTAAGCTACATGTGTTTTCAGTTTACTCAACTGGGTGTATTAGCAAAATATGACAAAATGTGTCCTTTTAATATAGTCCTAATAAAAACAAAAGACCCTTTAAAAGAGCTGTGGCAAAAAAAATCAACAGACAGTAGAAGTTAATATAGAAAGAATCATGAAATATAACTGTCATGTCCACAAAGTTGAATCAGTTCATCTGGACACAAGTTTGTTGTAGAGATACGTTTCGTCACTCAATCCGAATGACTTCTTCAGTCAGAGATACGTCAGAAACGTATCTCTACAACAAACTTGTGTCCAGATGAACTAATTCAACTTTGTGGATTTGTGTACCTGGATTATTGAGCATGCATCAACAGATAACTGTCATGAATCCAGCCTCTCTGTCTCGAGCCCCTTTTGTGATTGGTCTCTGGATAATTACCTCGTTTGAGGTAATAAGGCTTCTACATTGGAGACTATTTTGGTTCCTAGCTCATGTTAATTTGGTCTGGTCTAGTCTGGTCAGGTCATGCTTTTGGTTTTTTTCATGTTGGTTTGACTTTTGACTTTGTCATGATTTTGGTTTGGTTTTGTCATTCTCTTTTTAGTCCAAGCTCTTGCTCATGCTTCTTGTTTAAGTCTTGTTTAGTCTTGTTCATGTTTTGTGTTAGTCAGTTCATGTTTTAGCATTGTTAGCTTAGGTTCAGGATAGTTTAATCACATTATTGCATTAGCATTTAGATTAGCATTTAGCTTAGTTCATGTGTTTTTGTCTTATCATTAAACTCTGTAAAACATCTCTGCGTGTGTGTCATCCTCTCGTCACGTTAGCCCATTCGTTACAATAATACAGAAGTGGTTCTCAAACTTTTTCCCTCTTAGATCCCCCTGTGTTAAAAAAAATCTGGAACCCCCTTGACATGAGTTATAATATAATTCTTATGCTTTCAGCGAGTATGACAAAAGGTATTGTGTTCTTGTGCATGGGAAATTCAATGAATCCACAATCAAGGTACAAATCTTGGTATTTTCTGATTTTGTTTGATGTGGGTTTACTTCTGGTGGGAGCTTCCTCACCTTGTCTGCTTCAGTGGGATCTGCATCAACAGCTGAATCAGAATCTTTCGTAGTCACCGTCTGTTGATCTGTTCACTTTAGAGCAGGACAGTTCTCAAAGACCCAACGTCTAGGCTAAAAGTACTTAAAATAGATGTAGTGGTAATGTAGTGAAATCAACCATTAGATGTTTACTAGCTACATGACTGCTATTCATACCAGCCTCGTCCCACAGCTTTAAGCCACAGATTAAGAACAGACAAACAAATAATCTGTCTTGGGTTTGTGGCAACGTTTGTGAACAAAACTGTCCTGGCTTTGTAGGGCAGTAAGTTTGTAGGAATTGGTCTAAGATTAACCATAATCACTAGGTTCCCTATTCCACAGCTGTATACAAAACATCAGTACTCCCCCAGACCTGTTTACATGTACTAAAATCTGTTAGAAAATTACTATAATAGCTAGAAACCATAGGAATTACACTTTTGCTGAAGGGGTGGCTTTTTGGCTCATATGGAAGGTCCCTGAGGTGTGAGGTTCCACCATACACACAAGAAGCAACAAACAAGTTCTCTGTCTGGCAATTTCGATTTATAGACACCCCCATTTTGCATTCTTCTGCATTCGATTGCAATAGGCATCTTCCACCCCAGAATAGCATTAATTGACCAGGCACTGCTGTACATTCTGTTTTAAATAACAACAGTATTGTGGTCTACCTTACTCCCAGCTTATTGATTGTGTTGTATTACCAAATAGACAGAAGTTGGTTTTGCTAGAATTGTCACACTCAGTCCATCATTTGCATATTTTTTTGGCTGTCTTTGACCTACCATCACAGATAATGGTTAGCAGCTAGCACCTTCATCCACCTCCCTGCTAGCCAAGTGGACAAACATGTGAATTCTGACTTGGACTGAAACTGCCCCTGGATAACCAACATTTACAAAGATTTGGGAGTGTTTTTACATACATTTTACAAAAGACAACAGGTACAGGATAAGGAGCTCAATGGGCTGAGACTCTTGCTGTTTAAATTTCAAGCTAGGTTTTACATACAGACCACAACAACATAAAACATGGCCATTTTATTGTGTGCTGTTTCCTATATGACATGAATGCAAAGGACAGGGGTACAGCTGATGGTAGGAGGATATAAGGATGATTCCAAGCGGTATAGTCAAAGAGCCAGAGATTAGTGAGAGAAAGGTAATAAGGTTGGAGGAAAATTTGTAACACCACAATGGTTAGCATTTACTACAAACAAACAGTAACATAATTTACAGGATCATGTGTCTTTTCACCAAGAAACCATCAAGGCTTCAGTAAGAACTATTTATGTAGTCGTAACACAGCAGTATCTGCTGTCAAAAGGTTATTCATGAATACCCAAATGCTGCTTCAAGGCTAAGATAAATTCTTCTCTATGTAGGGTGGAGATAAAAGACAATGACCTCTCTTATTCCCCAGGCAACAGATCCACAGAAACAGGCCTGATTGCACCCTAATAAATTTATGGAGGAAACAAAGCAAGAAAAGCTGCAATGTTCAAAGTCAGTAATAATGAGAGTAATATAGATGATACTAATTGTTCATTAGACGAAACGTTGTATTACGTCACCTGCCAGGTTTGAGTACACAGTTAACGTGTTTTCTTTAATTAAATACAAGATTTTACTTGTCTCACAAAAAAACAGTGCTTAAGCCACTCCTGAAATAGAAAGCATTGCGTTAATAAAAGTGTAATCTTTAATAAATACTTTAATACTTTAATTAAAACGGGACAGGTGAATTAGGCCTATCTACACTTTAAATGCACTTTACACCCACCATCCTTGCCTTTTGTGTCTCTGTCGTTCTTTGCTCTTTTGTTCTCTTTCTGGGCTTTGGGCCATGCTTGCTCATGTTAATCCTCCTGCCACTGCATGACATACCACCGACATTCATTTCCCTTGTCTGTTGACCCGTACAGTCTTTCACACTGTCCAGTGAACACATCGATGGCATCTGAACTCTCTACTGGTGACATGAGTTTTGGTAAACCCCTCAATAGCCTTTTCAGACTGAAAGTTTGCAAACATCAGCTAGAACACAGAGAAGTAGGATGACTCTTTTCATAAGGGCTTGTAAACTACAATCTGACATTCATGTTAATGAGGTCATGGGCTATCGTGAGATTGTCCAGAATCTTGTCTAAACTTTACATGACAGGTCTAACCAGAGGTCAGTGCCAGAGTGACTCCATTACGACAACTTTAATCCTCACACTGATTTATGCTCTAATGTTTGGTCAGTGAATATTACTTGTGTCTAAATACATAAGCTAAATCAGCTAGATGTACATGGGATAGGATTTTTTTTGTCAAAATAGCAAATGAAATAATAATAAACTGTTGTAGACATATAATTAGAGTGTCTGAATGACATTTGTTACCACATGTTTTGTTCCCGTGGTTTGTCAAAAGTCCCAGGCTTAGACTGTCTCTGGTCAAATCCAAAAGGCCCCAATTGTATTTGATGAGCGTGTCAACATTATTTGCACATGTAGGCAAATGTATTTATCCCACAAACATACACTGATCAGCCATAACTTTTAAACCACCTTCTTGTTTCTACACTCACTGTCCATTTTATCAGCTCCACTTACTATATATACAGTGTATCACAAAAGTGAGTACACCCCTCACATTTCTGCAAATATTTTATTATATCTTTTCATGGGACAACACTATAGACATGAAACTTGGATATAACTTAGAGTAGTCAGTGTACAGCTTGTATAGCAGTGTAGATTTACTGTCTTCTGAAAATAACTCAACACACAGCCATTAATGTCTAAATAGCTGGCAACATAAGTGAGTACACCCCACAGTGAACATGTCCAAATTGTGCCCAAAGTGTCAATATTTTGTGTGACCACCATTATTATCCAGCACTGCCTTAACCCTCCTGGGCATGGAATTCACCAGAGCTGCACAGGTTGCTACTGGAATCCTCTTCCACTCCTCCATGATGACATCACGGAGCTGGTGGATGTTAGACACCTTGAACTCCTCCACCTTCCTCTTGAGGATGCGCCACAGGTGCTCAATTGGGTTTAGTCCATCACCTTTACCTTCAGCTTCCTCAGCAAGGCAGTTGTCATCTTGGAGGTTGTGTTTGGGGTCGTTATCCTGTTGGAAAACTGCCATGAGGCCCAGTTTTCGAAGGGAGGGGATCATGCTCTGTTTCAGAATGTCACAGTACATGTTGGAATTCATGTTTCCCTCAATGAACTGCAGCTCCCCAGTGCCAGCAACACTCATGCAGCCCAAGACCATGATGCTACCACCACCATGCTTGACTGTAGGCAAGATACAGTTGTCTTGGTACTTCTCACCAGGGCGCCGCCACACATGCTGGACACCATCTGAGCCAAACAAGTTTATCTTGGTCTCGTCAGACCACAGGCCATTCCAGTAATCCATGTTCTTGGACTGCTTGTCTTCAGCAAACTGTTTGCGGGCTTTCTTGTGCGTCAGCTTCCTTCTGGGATGACGACCATGCAGACCGAGTTGATGCAGTGTGCAGCATATGGTCTGAGCACTGACAGGCTGACCTCCCACGTCTTCAACCTCTGCAGCAATGCTGGCAGCACTCATGTGTCTATTTTTTAAAGCCAACCTCTGGATATGACGCCGAACACGTGGACTCAACTTCTTTGGTCGACCCTGGCGAAGCCTGTTCCGAGTGGGACCTGTCCTGGAAAACCGCTGTATGACCTTGGCCACCATGCTGTAGCTCAGTTTCAGGGTGTTAGCAATCTTCTTATAGCCCAGGCCATCTTTGTGGAGAGCAACAATTCTATTTCTCACATCCTCAGAGAGTTCTTTGCCATGAGGTGCCATGTTGAATATCCAGTGGCCAGTATGAGAGAATTGTACCCAAAACACCAAATTTAACAGCCCTGCTCCCCATTTACACCTGGGACCTTGACACATGACACCAGGGAGGGACAACGACACATTTGGGCACAATTTGGACATGTTCACTGTGGGGTGTACTCACTTATGTTGCCAGCTATTTAGACATTAATGGCTGTGTGTTGAGTTATTTTCAGAAGACAGTAAATCTACACTGCTATACAAGCTGTACACTGACTACTCTAAGTTATATCCAAGTTTCATGTCTATAGTGTTGTCCCATGAAAAGATATAATGAAATATTTGCAGAAATGTGAGGGGTGTACTCACTTTTGTGATACACTGTATATCTACAATTACTGACTGTAGTCCATCTGTTTCTCTGCATACTTTGTTAGCCTCCTTTCATGCTGTTCTTCAGTGGTCATCTTCTAGACCTTCATCAGTGGTCACAGGACGCTGCCCATGGGGCGCTGTTGGCTGGATATATTTTTGGTTGGTGGACTATTCTCAGTCCAGCAGTGACAGTGAGGTGTTTAAAGACTCCATCAGCGCTAATTTTAAAGTCTAGCTGATTAAGTACTTGGGGTTGAGATCAGGATTCTCACATGGCGACGTTAACAGATAAATGTTTTAGAAAAATATTTTTTGTGAAAGAATGCTTGAGGTCATTGTTTTGTTGAAACATCCCTCCATGTATATGTTTCTGTCAAAGGGAAGCAGGTTTTATCTCTCTGCACTGCACACCATTTTTTTTCTGGAACACATTTACATTTACAAGAGTGAACTTTGTTCTCCCTGATTGATGTGAGTTGTTGGATGTATAGTACAAACAGCTTGGAATTGAAGCTAAAAACTTTAATTAGACAAACTACTCTTTGCCACTTTGTATAGATGTCCTCCAAGTGACATTATTAATTTAGTGGCAAAGACTTTTTTTAGTGGGTGCCCAGGTGGCATTCAGGTGGATATTCCCCTGGCACACCAGCACTGAGATTCTGAACACGTCGGTTTGATACTCTGTGTTGCCATAGGCTGGGCACCATCTACCGGGCATAATTGACAGGGCCGGCAGCAGACATGTCTCTGCTACAGCGGGATGACCGGTTGGGTGGTTGTTTTCTTCAAACGCTGTGTAAGGACCCTGATTGGGAGATAGAGAGGTGCCTGTGCAGAGTGTATAGGTAAAAAGGGTTCTGCTAAGGGCTGCGTTCGGGTTGGAGGAGGCGTGAGCAGCAATATACCTACCTTGACTGCAATCAGGGATCCCCCAGCAGCAGAAGACAAATTGACTATGCTAAATTGGGAGAAAATTGGAGAAAATGCATAAATAAAATACAAAAAAGAGACTTTTTAAGAAAGGTGTTCTTCCTTGCATTATTTCCATTATATTGATTCACAGCATTTCCAATCGCAGCCACGTTTGCAACACAGTGTGGTTTCGTATTTTTTACTTCTTTGATGGAGATCTGTTGTCCTTTTGACTTGATTTTTTTACTTCTTTTAAATTATTTTCCATCTTGATTTGTTTTTAGTCAGTCTTTACCAGACTAGAAGATCTTACGAAAAGATTGGTTATTATTGTGAGGCACATGAAACAGCGGATCAGCTGTTACATGGGTGATGGCTATTACAAAGTTTGTAGCATTACCTCACACAAGGAATAGATACTTTAATTTTTTTTAAATAGTATATTGTTTAGTACAGCCAAATTGTAGACACACTGTAGTTAAGCTAATTTAAAGAAATATGAAAATATTCTTTCATTTCCTGTGGGACCAGTAAAGTATCTATCTATCTAAATATGGAGGTATGGAGATAAAAACACATTCTGAAGGATAGATAAGCAGACACTGTGTGGTCACATATTTGTACAATATTGTATTTGGCACTATAATCTCACTGATTCACACAGTCAAAACAAATATGCAGTGGGAAAGCCACTACATATCTTATTTGTTTTTCATAGTAGACACTGTATTCTCTGGAATAAAAGTATTTGGTTTTCTAGGTGGAGTTTGGTGGAGTAAGTGGTTTGCCATTGTCTTCTTCCACCCAGTTAAACTAATGTTGTTGCTATTGTCAACTTTGTGATCACCTAGAGCAGGGGTTTTCAACCTTTATGGACATGCACCAGGACATGCACCCCCCCCCCCCCCCCCCCCCCGGGTGCCAACCACGAACTTGTGCCAGATCCAGTCTGAGCCTATTCTATGAGCACGTTATATAAATTTGTATTTCACTTTCGTAAATCGTAAGCGGTTGATCAGTTCAGGATAATCTCCTTTGACTTACAGAAAACTATTTGCTCCACAGAAAAAATGAGTCTGACTTGGTTACCTCTCTGTGGTAACAGCATTTTAATTAAGCCTGAGCTTTTTAAGGTAAGCAAGTCACACAAAATGTTCTGCAGTAGCTGGTGTTTATTTAAAACCGTGACATTAATTAATAACAGTAAAAACGGAGAGATGTCAGAGAAAAGAAACTTATGCTTTGCTTCATATGAATCGACTCCTGACTCACTTATATCGACACTGTGAACAGAACACCTCTCTTAAAGACACACAAAGACGCTATTACAGCACTCATTGTTTTGTCACTGATTTATCTTCACTGTTAGCCCTATTTTTAAGGTTTTTTTCAGACTGAACTGGATAACATTAAACATGTGTGTGCGTGGTCAGCGAGACTAATCAAATATGTCTAAAATGAATTGCTTTAGTTTTAGAAGTAAAAAAAACTCATAATGCCACGCTCCTTGGACAGGCACTCACGCCCCCCCCGGACAGGTACTCCAACCTTTCAACTTTTCAACCAGTGGGTTTCATTTCATTCATTTATTCATTTTACAGGTTGAAAACCCCTAATCTAGAGCACATGTCAAACTCAAGGCCCGTGGGAGCGAGAGCTTAAAAGACATATGACGGTAAAAATACACGGTAAAATCATACATAAACTGCATCTCCAACAATGCATGCCAATTATGTGACCCGCAAAGAGACCACATTCTGCCACTAGATGGCAGTGTTTCCACATCAGCGTTTAACTGAGGCAGTTTTCCAACAAGTGATGTTGAGAAATATTTACAAATAATCCCAAAATGTACAAGAAGAGAAAATTGAAGCAAAAGGAGGTTAATTTAATAATAGATGGGAAAGTGAATACAAGTTTGTGCTTCAAGAAGAAAAACCGCTACGTCTCTTGTGTTATGAGGCGTGTCTGTGGTAAAGGAGTACAATATAAGTGTAGATATACAGTACATTATAAATATGTAGTATAAATATGGCATTTTGACACCAAGCACAGAATTAAGCCTCCAAGAAAAACAACTAATTGTCCAAAAATTAAAAGGCAGACTGCAATCACAGCAGGATATGTTATAATCGGCCCTTTGAAGGCCACCATATGCAGATGTGGCCCTCAATGAAAATGAGTTTGACACCCCTGATCTAGAGGCAGCAGATCCATGGGTCATTTATTACTTGATCGCACTGGAACGCGTTTTATTGACAATCACACTCTAAAAGATGTTTTATTTTGACATCCTTCTGTTTCTCTTGACGCACTTGACACGTACATATTTCAGTGCCAGCATCTGCACTGGTGGAAAATCTGACTGGTTCAAGCTTGACATCATGGTTTCAAAGAAAAACAGGTTGCCTACAAAGAAGACGGCCACTTTGTTATAAATAGAAACACTTCCACCTGGAGCGAATTAACCCATAACAAGATGCATCTGACTGTCAGTTCAAAAGAACCCCCTCACTTGCTGATCTCCATGGCAGGTGGGACCTTTTACACTTTTCTTAATCTGGCACTTCTGCTAGAACCTTTTGGCCATGGGAGAGCCAGGCAGCATAGCTCTCTGTTTTCCTGAAGCATGCAAGCCTTCTCACATCAACAGGACATGATACCATGAAAAGGTGCATTTTTACAAAAGTTCACCTGGGTTTTTTAAAAGAGTTTTTTCCTCTTATTACATCTTAAAGATTGTGCCAGTTCCTCTTCTACAACATTGAGAAGATTCGTCCCTTTTTTTTCTCCGTGAAAGCCACTCAGATTTGTGTCCAGTTACTTGCAATCTCACAATTAGACTACTGTAACTCCCTGCTGGAAGGTGCTTCTTTGTCCACTATTAAACCCCTGCAGCTGATTCAAAATGCAGCTGCTCGCCTGGTTTTTAATCAACCTAAACCCTGCCACATCACCCCACTTCTGCGTCCTCATCACTGGCTTCCTGTAGCTGCACGCATTCAGTTTAAAACACTGATGCTTGCCTACAAAGAATGGACCAGCCCCAAGCTACCTTCGAGAGCTAATGAAACCCCGCTCTGTACCACGCAACCTCCGAGCCACTAGTCTCACTCAACTTGATCCTCCACCCAGAACTCAAGGAAGACAAGCATCAAGGCTCTTTTCTGTACTTGCACCCAAGTGGTGGAACGAGTTTTCCTTGTCCGTCTGGAAATCTGAGTCCTTTGCTGTCTTCAAAAGAAATTAAAAACCCACCTCTTTACTAAGCACTTAAGCTGACGTACTTACTAACGCTCTTATTTATTTCTTGCATAAAAAACAATCTTTGTTCTAACAGTGTTTCAGATTTTTATTCTTTGACAGTTGTCTACTTAAACTAGAGTAAGGTAATGTTCACTATGAAAGCACTTTTGTAAGTCGCTCTGGATAAGAGCGTCTGCTAAATGCCGAAAATGTAAATGTAAACGTAGTTATTTGTAGTTATTTGATTTAAGAATCTGGGTTCCATGCTTTACAAATTTTGAGTTGTAATTCAAAGTAAAAATCCCATACACTACTCAATGAAAGCAACTAAATAATTATGGTATATACACCAATCAGCCATAACATTAAAACCACTTCCTTGCTACACTCACTGTCCATTTTATCAGCTCCATGTCCTATATAGAAGCACTTTGTAGTTCTACAATTATTGTAGAACAGGACCACTACAGAGTAGGTATTATTTGGGTGGTGGATCATTCTCAGCACTGCAGTGACACTGACATGGTGGTGGTGTGTTAGTGTGTGTTGTGCTGGTATGAGTGGATCAGACACAGCAGCGCTGCTGGAGTTTTTAAATACTGTGTCCACACATTGTCCACTCTATTAGACACTCCTACCTAGTTGGTCCACCTTGTAGATGTACAGGCAGAGACGATCGCTCATCTATTGTTGCCATTTGAGTTGGTTGTCTTCTAGACCTTCATTGGTTGGCTGGATGTTTTTGGTTGGTGGACTATTCTCAGTCCAGCAGTGGCAGTGAGGTGTTTAAAAACTCCATCAGCATTGATGTGTCTTATCCACTCATGCCAGCACAAGAAGAAGAAGATATACTTTATTTGTCATATGTACATATACAGGTGTACAGTACAGTACAATGAAATTCTTTCTTCACATATCCCAGCTTGTTTGGAAGCTGGGGTCAGAGTGCAGGGTCAGCCACCCTACGGTGCCCCTGGAGCAGACAGGGTTAAGAGCCTTGCTCAAGGAGCCTGGATACAGAGAAACAGATGAACTACAGTCAGTAATTGTGGAACTACAAAGTGCTTCTATATTTTAAGTGAAGCCGATAAAATAAACAGTGAGTGTAGAAACAAGGAGGTGGTTTTAATGTTATGGCTGACCAGTATAGTGCTTGACTTCTTCCCTCATATTTGTCTGTACTGCAAAGACAAACAAAGCTTTGCAAAGTGTAATGAATGTAGGCTAAAAAAGCTTAGAAAAGTCCAAGTTAACCACTAACTTCCTTGTTTAAGGCCCACTTCACTCTCTCATGCCCACCATAAACAAATAGACTTTTGCAATTGAAATGTAAAAAACACAAACTCTAGCTTTTCTTTAACCACATCACACTCTTGTCAAGGTTAGCATATAGTGCTCGGTCATTTACAGTGGTTATTAGTGGTTACACCCATGCTAAAATAGCCACAAGAAACCATGACATAGCCACAGGTTGTGGGATTTTGCTGCTATATCACCACAGAGAATTTGCTATATAACTACGTCATTTAATCCCACGGAACCACAGAGCTGTACTGAAAAACACACAGGTCCTTGAGAAAGTAATACTTGGCCGTATCACTGTTGTTGTTTTTTTTTTATTATAAATAAATTATAAATAAAATTTCAATGCACAGTGCAAGGGTAGAACTTTGTTTATAAAATATATACATCTAAAAATGTAAAAAATAAATAATAACCACTAACTAACTAGTTTAATTACTACTGAGTCAGATTTTATCACTGTATTTTGCAAACTCTTCTGGGAATCTACACTGTTTAGTGGTAAGTCTTTTCCTGGAAAGGTGTATTCCAGAGCAAGGTCATGTAGCATTAACACATTTACACATGCTACAGTCATCTTTATTTGTTTTAACAACATTTATTACAGGATCACTTTGAGGTGTTTAGTTCCTGTAAAATGAAACAGTAATGGTGAATAACAGGCCTTAAAAGCAAGTATACTAAGCTCTGTTTTCTATTTTATTTATTCATTTTATCCCATTTTATCCCAATTTATCCCAATTTAAATCAAACCTTTCTGTGTGAGTTTCCTCCGGGTGCTCCAGTCTTGTCCCACAGTCCAAAAACATGCTGTCAGGTTAATTGGAGACACTGAAATGCCCTATAGGTGAATGTGTGTGTATGTGTGTCTGCCCTGTGATGTACTGGCTGGGATAGGCTCCCCCGACCCTAATTGGATAAGCGGTTAAGAAAGTGAGTGAGTGAGTGAATTTGTCTTCCGCTGCTGGGAGAGCCCTGATTGCAGTCAAGGTGGATATATTGCTGCTCACGCCTCCTCCGACCCACGTGCAGCCCTTAGCGAAACCCTTTTTTCACCTATGCACTCTGCACAGGCGTCTCTCTATCTGCCAATCAGGGTCCTTACACAGCGATTGAAGACCTCACCCACATAGTCTGGTCATACCACCCTAGTACAGACGTGTCTGTTGCAGGCACTGCAAATTATGCCTGCTAGATGGCGCCCAGCCGAGTTTCGAACCGAGGAGTTCAGAATCTCGGCACTGGTGTGCTGGTGGAATATGCTATATGCTAAGCTCTTTTTACTAGAGTCTATATGATAAATCCAATCACAGAAGTATATTGATTTTTAGTTTTATGTTGTCTTATGGATTGACATGGCCATTGAAGAGGCCATACATGCACAGAGATTTGTTTATGTTATTATGCACTACTGTAGAGGGCAAAATACTTAAACCTTGGAATTGTTTATAAAAAATGTGGCAAAAGGTGGCAAGTCTCAACCCATCCTAGCTTATAAAATATAAGGCCTTTTTTGTAGCTCCTTTTACATCCAATAATGATTGCATCAGAGACAGTTAAGCATCCATTAATGTTTAGAATTGAGAGGTTACAAGGTACTTTGTAACAAGGCTGACTATTTAGCATTAAAATCAGCTTTTTTAAGGATGGGTACTCTAACAGCATGTCTCTTTTGTGGATAGCTCAGAGATAGCTTAGTGGTTAAGGTACTGCAATAGTAATCAGAAGGTAGCTGGTTTAAGCCCCACCACCTCCACCAAGTTAGCACTGTTGGCAAGTAAGCTGTAAGCAAGGCCTTTCACCCTTAATTGCTCAAACTGTATTCTGACATAAATGTAAGTTGCTTTAGATAAAATCGTCTGATAAATGCTCCAGATGTAATGTAAATGGATATCAGAAGAGCTGAACACACAGCAGTAAGTCCAGGCAGACCTGTCTTCATTTGCTATGCGTATGGTATACTTGCTTTAATAAAACTATTACAACAGTTGCCATTCTATTGGCATCTGGGTGGAAAAGGGAATTGAACCCTCAGCCTTGCGATTCTGTCCAATACCTTTATTACTCAGTTACCTCTGTCCAGCTGCCATTTTACTTCACACATCTGGCAAAAAAAGTTTCAGAATAACAGAAAATGCTATTTTATTTAGCACAGATGTGACCTTAACCTAAAAGGCAGTAAAAGATTATATGATTACACTCACTGCATCTGTTCTGACCCTTTTTTTTGTATTGTTGTTTGAATAATCTGGAAGTATTTCACAGTTTCTCTCCTGAGGAACACACCAGTTTTGGCTTACTGTACTTAAAACAATTCTAACATTGCTCAGGCTTGTAAAAAACAAGATCAAAAGCAAATTGTTTGAAAAGGGAGGAAACAGCATTTAGTTACAATTTCAGTCTGTGCATGATTTTGGCAATTTGGAAGACAGCCCTGACCTTCAACTCATTTCTGTGCCTAGCAGATGCATGTTTTGGTTTGGTTGGAGTTTAGGGGACTTTCTGGTTTGTATAAACACACAGAGGCTTCAGGCTCTGATTTACACTAACACACTGACCACAAGCTATCTGTAAAAACAAGAATACAAACACAGTGTGCTTACTAGTTAAATCACAGTGTGAGGTGTGTACTTAGCTTGTAAGATTTGCTTTTAGAGGTGCATCTGTCAAACTACAGTATTATGGTAGTGTAAACTGAATAGAGAAGTGGAGAAAGACATACCTCCATAACGATTTTTTCCCTCTTTTTCTAGATTTCCCCCCACAATTTTCTCCCCTAATCTAGTCGTATCCAAGTACCATGGTTGCGTTATGCTTCACCTCTACCGATACAACCCTCCACTGCTGACTGAGGAGCTTCGCAACTGACACACACCCCCTCCAACACGTGATCAGTACCGACTGCCTCTTTTTACCCGCACGAGGCGAGTTCATATGCGAATCAGCTCTGTGCATGGAGAGCCACACCCTGATCAGCATTATTCCCCAACCCTGTGCAGGCTGCATCAATCAGCCAGCAGAGGTCGTAATTGCACCAGTTATGAGGAACCCTGCTCCGGCTTTCCCATCCCTAACAACAGCCAATCATTGTTCATGTGGCTGACCCAGCCCAGCTGGATGGCAGAGCTGAGATTTTATACGATGTAGACACGTGTCTATGTTTCACATTCTCTGTAACAGGGTAGAGGCTAAATCCATTATAAGCAGAACACCCCATTCGAATAATGGCCTTTTCCACTACCTTTTTGGCTGGCTGAGGAAGCACGGAGTTACAGTGTGAGCTGTCATTCTCCTAATGAGAGTCATTTGTGACCTGTAAGTGCTAATGTGCCTCAGGTGCATGGTTTCCTAAATACCGGGCATTTTCTCTTGAAGGAATTATGCTTGACTGCTCCATTTTTTGCTAGTGATGGATGTCAGCATTCTGTTAATTATTCTGGGAACTTGCTCTGGTTTTGGTGCATTGGACCTCTCACCATGCTTGTCTTGGGAGAGCAGAATGCCCCAAGCTGCAACGTGATGTCCCAGTTTCAGGAGATGAGACTAGCCCTGTAAATGATCTACAGTGGCACAAGGGATGCACGAGTGATAAAGGCGGCTCATTTAGGCTCGAACTGGGAAGTGCAGAAGGTATCCTGTCCTACTTTCTGAGAGTTTAGTTTGGGTTTGTTGATGGCAGCAGATCGTAAGCCTGTTACAAAATACGCTGATCATACGGCTCTGAATGAACCTAGCAGATATCAACCAATGTAATTTGTTTATCCAATCTAGTCGTATCCAATCACCCTATTGCATTACACTTCCTCTCTACTGATGTTGATCTCCACCCTGGTTGAGGAGAGCGAGATTGACACACGCCCCCTCCGACCAGGGCTGGACTGGGAACAGAATTCAGCCCTGGACTTTTTTCTTGACCAGCCCACTACAAGCACATCACGCCACACATATCACCCCCTAATCAAATGTTAGATGATTGATATTAATAGTTTTCATCTATCTTACCACTAAAGTTAATAACTCACTATAATAAAAATTTAAATAATAAAAAATAACAACAAACAAATATATATATATATTTCCAACACTTTCCTTTGTGATTAATAGTTCTATCCATCTATCACACACATAAAATTTACAATTTCTGAAATGGTTCTATTGGATTTCACCATCCTGTCTCATTAAACCACAAGAAATAAAATTAAACCTTTCTTTCATTAAACCTTTAACACTGGTAAATATGCTTTTTTCGCACTTTTATTCACACGTGATTCACGTTTGTTCCAAATTAGTGCATGGCTCAGATGAGCAAAGAAATACATCGCATGTGTAAATACTTTATATGTTGACAAGGGAAATTAACCATGTGAGCTATGCACATAATCACTCTAAAAAATTTCCTGAACAACTGCATTTTCCTTTCTGTATTATAGAGGACAAGATAGTGTTTACTTTTTCTGAAGAGCAGAGACTAATGGTACCATCTCAAATTATATCCACCGCCCTATGTAGTGCACTATGTTGGACAGGACATAATAGAACTTTCACAAAAATAGTCCTTAAAACGGCTGGTTTAAAGCCCCTGGTATCCAACAGTAGCTTAGATAACTACTTATTAATCATTCAGTGACTGTTAAAAGAAATGTTTTGTACTGTTAGGAAGTACCCTAAGTAGGGCATAGGCGACATTTGAGATGGGCCCACAGTCTCTTCTTAAACGGCGTTACTAACGAAGCAGAGTCACTGAACACTAACTACACCTTTTCTGTTCTCTGGCTGTGCTGTAGTTCCTCCCTGCCAAACAGGTTGTTCAGTATCCTGCACTTTTCTGCATCTGCTTGCAGCTTTTTCTGCACCTCCTTTACGCTTTTTCGACCCTTTCTCCATCTCGCACTCATTCATAGTTTTTGTACTGGTGGTTGTGATTACAGTTTATCCTGGGGGAGGGACATTTCTGTGATTGGCCAATGGACATGCAGTGAGGATACTGTGGTGGGCCAATGTACACTTCAGGATTATTATTCAGGAATATTTAAAACAGAATTTATTTTTCACTCTCTCAGCGGCCCACATACAGAGCGGCCCGCCGGGAAAACTCCCGACCTTCCCGATGGCCAGTCCATCCCTGCCTCCGACACATGTGCAGTAGTCGACTGCATCTTATCACCGGCATGAGGCGAGTTCATATGTGGATCAGCTTTGAGTACGGAGAGACACACCCTGATCCCCTTATCCCTCGTCTCTGTGCGGGCACCATTAATCAGCCAGCAGAGGTCGTAATTGCATCAGTTATCAGGTCCCTTCTGGCACCCTGCCCTTAAACAACAGCCAATCGTTGTTCATGTAGCCACCCAGCCTGCCTGATGGCAGAGCTGAGTTTTGAACAGACAAGTTTGAAACGTCAGCTCAAGTGTGCAAACGTGTTTTACCACTACACCACCTGAGCACCCCCCAAGATTTTTACACATACTCATACTCTGTGGTCTTGCTAAAATACCCCATGGACTAAAAAAAGATGTCGTAAATTCCAATATATGCCTCTGTGCCAGTGGTACCGTACACAAAGCTGATCTGAACTTGCCTAATTTTGGGTGAAAAGATGCAGTTGGCTGCTGCACACGTGTCGGACGGGGCATGTGTTCATTTTGTTCTCCTCAATCAGAGCAAGGATCGGCATCAGTGGAGAGGAAGCTAATACAATCAGGCAATTGGACGCGCTAAAAGTCGGGAGAAAAAGGGAGAAAATACATAAACAAATGATGTATATACAGTGGTGCTTGAAAGTTTGTGAACCCTTTAGAATTTTCTATATTTCTGCATAAATATACCTAAAACATCATCAGATTTTCATATAAGTCCTAAAAGTAGATAAAGAGAACCCAGTTAAACAAATGATACAAAAATATTGTACTTGGTCATTTATTTATTGAGGAAAATGATCCAATATTACATATTTGTGAGTGGCAAAAGTATGTGAACCTTTGCTTTCAGTAGCTGGTGTGACCCGCCTTTGCAGCAATAACTGCAACTAAACGTTTCCGGTAACTGTTGATCAGTCCTGCACACCGGCTTGGAGGAATTTTAGCCCATTCCTCCGTACAGAACAGCTTCAACTCTGGGATGTTGGTGGGTTTCCTCACATTAACTGCTCGCTTCAGGTACTTCCACAACATTTCAATTAGATTAAGGTCAGGACTTTGACTTGGCCATTCCAAAACATTAACTTTATTCTTCTTTAACCATTCTTTGTAGAACGACTTGTGTGCTTAGGGTCGTTGTCTTGCTGCATGACCCACCTTCTCTTGAGATTCAGTTCATGGACAGATGTCCTGACATTTTCCTTAAGAATTCTCTGATATAATTCAGAATTCATTGTTCTATCAATGATGGTAAGCCGTCCTGGCCCAGATGCAGCAAAACAGGCCCAAACCATCATACTACCGCCACCATGTTTCACAGATGGGATAAGGTTCTTATGCTGGAATGCAGTGTTTTCCTTTCTCCAAACATAACGCTTTTCATTTAAACCAAAAAGTTCTATTTTGGTCTCATCCGTCCACAAAACATTCTTCCAGTAGCCTTCTGGCTTGTCCATGTGATCTGTAGCAAACTGCAGATGAGCAGCAATGTTCTTTTTGGAGAGCAGTGGCTTTCTCCTTGCAACCCTGCCATGCACACCATTGTTGTTCAGTGTTCTCCTGATGGTGGACTCATGAACATTAACATTAGCCAATGTGAGAGAGGCCTTCAGTTGCTTAGAAGTTACCCTGGGGTCCTTTGTGGTTTCGCAGACTATTACACGCCTTGCTCTTGGAGTGATCTTTGTTGGTCGACCACTCCTGGGGAGGGTAACAATGGTCTTGAATTTCCTCCATTTGTACACAATCTTTCTGACTGTGGATTGGTGGAGTCCAAACTCTTTAAAGATGGTTTTGTAACCTTTTCCAGCCTGATGAGCATCAACAACTCTTTTTCTGAGGTCCTCAGAAATCTCCTTTGTTCGTGCCATGATACACTTCCACAAACGTGTGTTGTGAAGAGCAGACTTTGATAGATCCCTGTTCTTTAAATAAAACAGGGTGCCCACTCACACCTGATTGTCATCCCATTGATTGAAAACACCTGACTAATTTCACCTTCAAATTAACTGTGAATCCTAGAGGTTCACATACTTTTGCCACTCACAAATATGTAATATTGGATCATTTTCCTCAATAAATAAATGACCAAGTATAATATTTTTGTCTCATTTGTTTAACTGGGTTCTCTTTATCTACTTTTAGGACTTGTGTGAAAATCTGATGATGTTTTAGGTCATATTTATGCAGAAATATAGAAAATTCTAAAGGGTTCACAAACTTTCAAGCACCACTATATACGGTATATATGTATATATATATATATACATATAATATATGTATATATATATATATATATATATATATATATACTGTATATACAGTATATATACTGTATATATATATATATATATATATATATATATACTGTATATACAGTATATATACTGTATATATATATATATATATATATATATATATATATATATATATACAGTGTATCACAAAAGTGAGTACACCCCTCACATTTCTGCAAATATTTCATTATAACTTTTCATGGGACAACACTATAGACATGAAACTTGGATATAACTTAGAGTAGTCAGTGTACAGCTTGTATAGCAGTGTAGATTTACTGTCTTCTGAAAATAACTCAACACACAGCCATTAATGTCTAAATAGCTGGCAACATAAGTGAGTACACCCCACAGTGAACATGTCCAAATTGTGCCCAAATGGGTCGTTGTCCCTCCCTTGTGTCATGTGTCAAGGTCCCAGGTGTAAATGGGGAGCAGGGCTGTTAAATTTGGTGTTTTGGGTACAATTCTCTCATACTGGCCACTGGATATTCAACATGGCACCTCATGGAAAAGAACTCTCTGAGGATGTGAGAAATAGAATTGTTGCTCTCCACAAAGATGGCCTGGGCTATAAGAAGATTGCTAACACCCTGAAACTGAGCTACAGCATGGTGGCCAAGGTCATACAGTGGTTTTCCAGGACAGGTTCCACTCGGAACAGGCTTCGCCACGGTCGACCAAAGAAGTTGAGTCCACGTGTTCGGCGTCATATCCAGAGGTTGGCTTTAAAAAATAGACACATGAGTGCTGCCAGCATTGCTGCAGAGGTTGAAGACGTGGGAGGTCAGCCTGTCAGTGCTCAGACCATACGCCGCACACTGCATCAACTCGGTCTGCATGGTCGTCATCCCAGAAGGAAGCTGACGCACAAGAAAGCCCGCAAACAGTTTGCTGAAGACAAGCAGTCCAAGAACATGGATTACTGGAATGCCCTGTGGTCTGACGAGACCAAGATAAACTTGTTTGGCTCAGATGGTGTCCAGCATGTGTGGCGGCGCCCTGGTGAGAAGTACCAAGACAACTGTATCTTGCCTACAGTCAAGCATGGTGGTGGTAGCATCATGGTCTTGGGCTGCATGAGTGTTGCTGGCACTGGGGAGCTGCAGTTCATTGAGGGAAACATGAATTCCAACATGTACTGTGACATTCTGAAACAGAGCATGATCCCCTCCCTTCGAAAACTGGGTCTCATGGCAGTTTTCCAACAGGATAACGACCCCAAACACAACCTCCAAGATGACAACTGCCTTGCTGAGGAAGCTGAAGGTAAAGGTGATGGACTAAACCCAATTGAGCACCTGTGGCGCATCCTCAAGTGGAAGGTGGAGGAGTTCAAGGTGTCTAACATCCCCCAGCTCCGTGATGTCATCATGGAGGAGTGGAAGAGGATTCCAGTAGCAACCTGTGCAGCTCTGGTGAATTCCATGCCCAGGAGGGTTAAGGCAGTGCTGGATAATAATGGTGGTCACACAAAATATTGACACTTTGGGCACAATTTGGACATGTTCACTGTGGGGTGTACTCACTTATGTTGCCAGCCATTTAGACATTAATGGCTGTGTGTTGAGTTATTTTCAGAAGACAGTAAATCTACACTGCTATACAAGTTGTACACTGACTACTCTAAGTTATATCCAAGTTTCATGTCTATAGTGTTGTCCCATGAAAAGATATAATAAAATATTTGCAGAAATGTGAGGGGTGTACTCACTTTTGTGATACACTGTATATATATATATATATATATATATATATATATATATATATATATATAAGAAAGTCTTTTCTTTATACATGCATGGGGTATACAATTATTCAATGTAGTTAAGAAATCACAGGTTCTTGTTTTATTGAATTTTACAAAATGTACCAACTTTTTTGGAAATGGGGTTGGTACCCACCCTACTACAGTGATAGGTAGATAAGATTCATCTAGTCCCCCTGAATTATATATAGTAAAAATATAATATAAATTGAATTTAGGTTCAGAGCTGGAGTGTCAAGGATTCACTCTAGGCTTGAAGCTGCCATCATAAGCCTTGCCTATGGAGAGGAGACCCTAAACAACCAGGATAAGAATCCACAAAGTTGAATCAGTTCATCTGGACACAAGTTTGTTGTAGAGATACGTTTCACCACTCAATCCAAGTGACTTCTTCAGTCTGAGCTGGTGGTGAATACCCCAACCTTATATGCAGCCGATTTGCATAACGACCGATCACCGCCCATTGCATAACAATAGAATCGGTGATCAAATTCATCTGCAAATCACAATGACCATTAATTACAATGGCTATGTGTGCCTTTCACACATGATTGGGGTATAGCTCCTATTACGGCGTTGTAAGATGGTGAGAGATGTACTCTCAGGCCCCCTCCCTGGTACAGAGATAGTCGTTCCCTCTTCACATAGATGGCCTCTTTGACTCCTCGTTCAAACCAGCGTTCCTCCTTGTCACGGATCTGCACATTGTCATCATTAAATGAGTGGCCGCTGGCTTGCAGGTGAGTTTAAACGGCGGAGTCCTGGCCAGAAGAGGTTGATCTGCTATGTTGGGCCATCCGTTTAGCCAGTGGCTGTTTAGTTTCTTCGATGTACAGTTCCCGGCAATCCTCCTGGCACCTAACAGCATAGACTACGTTACTCTGTTTGTGTCAAGGGACCCGGTCCTTAGGGTGAACTAATTTCTGGCGTAGTGTAACGGTCGTTATGCAAATCAGCTGCATATAAGGTTGGGGTATTCATCACCAGCTCAGACTGAAGAAGTCACTTGGATTGAGTGGCGAAACGATCTCTACAACAAACTTGTGTCCAGATGAACTGATTCAACTTTGTGGATTTGTGTACCTGGATTATTGAGCATGCATCAAGAGAACCAGAATAAGAATGTTTTAATAGAGAGAGTATGTGAACGGGCGCCCTCTTGTGGCAAAGCACATGTAAAACGCTAATTCTGTCTCCCACTTTTCTAATCAAGCGGACTTGAACTGACCCACTTCTGTCCTACAGCTGGATGCATCTGCTCTGGCACGGGTTCACTGTTTCATAGCAGTGTTTTTGCTGTTTGTACAGTTATTCAGTGCGTGATGTTACTGAAGGCTGAATGACCATCTGCACTTACTTCATCAGTGATGAAGTGGCTGCTGTGTGGTTTGTACAGCTGGGCTTAAACTGATTACACAGCATAACATAATACCTTAATAATAACAGCAGATTACTGTCCACTGCTGTAAGAATGGCTTACATGCAGTGCTTCTCAGGGCCAACTCCTAGCATTTCCTGACTCTGACTCATTAGCCTTAACTATGTGGGTTAATTACCTAATAAGTTAAACTGGGCAAATTTAGGCAACACAAATACAGACATCACATGTGTATTAGTTCTCTATGCTGGTGAAAAATTTGCCCTGGTTGGCAAAATGCCTTCTGACTATTGTCTGGTTCTTTACAAATGTGTGTACTAGAGAAAGAAACACAAACTACCCAACACAGTTGGCCTTAATATATTATACATAATGTATCAATTATAGATTTTGTCTTGGGGGTCTTGTTTTTCTTTTTTTATTGTTTGCAGTCGACATCATAACACCATTAACAAGTTAAAAAGGAGGAGTAAAATGTCACTGGAAAATAAAGAATATGAATAAAGAACCAGGTTCAAATGGAAACAGAGGTCACCAGATGTTATGTTCTTACAGTCCTAGCTTAGCAATACTCACTCACTCACTTTCTTAACCGCTTATCCAATCAGGGTAGCAGGGGGGGTACTGGAGCCTATCCCAGCTTTTTCAACGGGCGCAAGGCACACAGTAACACCCTGGGCGGGGCACCAGTCCATCGCAGGGCAGACACACATACACACACACTCATACACACATCCATTCACCTATAGGGCAACTCAGTGTCTGCATGTTTTTGGACTGTGGGAGGAAACCGGAGCTCCTGGAGGAAACTCATGAACACATGGGGAGAACATGCAAACTCCACACAGAAAGGACCCAGACAGTCCCACCTGGGGATACAACCCAGGACCTTCTCGCTGTGAGGTAACAGTGCTACCCACTTAACCACTGTGCCACCCTGCTTACCAATACTGGACATGACAAAAAGTTATTTATAAACACTAATGAACCAAAATGTGAATGTGAATACCTAATCTTTAACAATTGTGCATGTCATGGTCAGGGATATATTAAATGTTCAGCTGATCGTAGTCAGAGGTGATTTAACCTGCCTGTGGGCCCAGGGGCTACGGCTGGTTGTGGGCCCCCACGTGTGTATATCACTGTGTATTGTGATTACATATATTCTGATATTTCAGAATCTCTTTATTTGGCCAGGTATGTTACACATACGAGGAATTTGCTTTGGTGATACACTCAATGATACACACAATAGTCCACATAGTAGTACAAACAATACACATAATAGTACAGACAATTACACACGTATGACATGTAACATAGAACATTTTTAACAGACCCGACAGCACACGGACTGTTAACCAGTATTTACCAACATCTGCCCAAGAGAACAACTTTGGTTAAAAAGTGTTACAGCTCTGGGGAAAAAGCTGTTAGCGTGTCTTGATGTGTTTGTTTTTATTGTCCTGAGTCTTCTGCCAGATGGAAGAGTTTGAAAAAGGTGATGTCCAGGATGAGAGGGGTCTGCTGTAATTTTGCCGGCACGCTTCAGCACTCTGCTGTTGTAAATGTCCTGAAGCGTTGGCAGACTACGTCCAATGATCCTCTCTGCTGTCCTGATTATACGCTGGAGTTTGGCTCGTTCATGTGATGTTGAGGAACCAAACCAGATGGTGATGGACGATGTAAGGATGGACTCTATTATTGCTGTGTAGAACTGGATCAGCAGACTCTGTGGCAGGTTGAATTTCTTCAGCTGTCTCAGGAAGAAAATTCTCTGCTGAGCCCTCTTGGCGATGGAGAGCGTGTTCTTTTCCCACTTTAGGTCCCTGGATAAGGTGGTGCCCAGGAACTTAAGTGACTCCACCACTAAGGCCATAGAGCCATTAATTGTGAGGGGGTGTAAGGAGGGTGCGTTGCACCTGAAATCCACCACCATCTCTACAGTCTTTTGTGTGTTGATCAGCAGGTGGTTGTCGCTGCACCAGGAGACCAACTGCTCGACTTCCTTTCTGTAGGCAGACTCGTCACCATCGGTTATGAGGCCCACCACAGTGGTGTCATCAGCAAACTTAAGGATCTTTACAGCTGGTTCCTTAGAAACACAGTCATTGGTATAAAGACTGAAGAGAAGGGGTGAAAGCACACAGCCTTGTGGTACACCAGTACTTAGGTTCCGCTGGTCTGAAGTGTGTTTTCCTAGCCGTACCCGCTGTGTCCTATTTGTCAGAAAGTCCATGATCCACCGGCAGATGGCATCCGGCACTGACAGCTGGGACAGTTTGACCTGCAGCAGCTCTGGCACTATGGTGTTAAAAGCCGAGCTGAAGTCCACAAACAGAACTCGAACGTAGGTTCCAGGACTGTCGAGATGCTGTAGCATGAAGTGCAGGGCCACATTGACTGCATCATCGACAGATCTATTTGCTCTGTATGCAAACTGCAGGGGATCCAGTAAAGAATTTGTGATAGTCTTCAGGTAGGATCAAGCGTTCAAAGACCTTCATGACTACAGATGTCAGGGCTACAGGTCTGTAATCATTCAGTCCAGAAATGTTCATTTTTTTGGGGACTGATATGATGGTCGATGTTTTGAAGCATGAAAGAACAGAGCAAAGTTCTAATGATCTGTTAAGATCTGGAAGACAATATTTCATTGTCTTTTAGTTATTTTCATATTTTACTTAACAAAAATATTGTCGTGTTTTTACTTTCGCTATCGCAGCACTTTACTGCTAGCATTAGCCACTTGCTACTGTAGAGGGTCGGCTCACCTAGCCGCTGTCTGGTGGGGATGTTACGGGTCTTTTGCTGTGCGGTGGTGGAGGTGTGGGAATAAAGACACATGACAGGGTAGAGTCACTTTAACTGTTTAGTCAGGACTTCAATGAGCGTTACAGCACTTTAGACCGCCTAGTTCCAGAACCTGAACTTCCATGCTGGGACCATACGGCGAGTCTCATACAAAACTAACTGCAGAAGGTCCGAACGCACATGTATAAACCTGGTGCTGCATTCTGATTGGCTGAGCTGAATGTCATTCACATACTAGCTCTAACGTTCACGTTGCTTAACTGAAATCACCAATCAAAATTACAGCAGCTCGAGATTATTTGGCCAATCACCAGTCAGAAATATGAATAACGTGTAACTGATTTACAAAATCATTGGTTTGTAAGCTTCCCCATTCATAACAAAATAAATAAAACATAAAACAGCCAATCCGGGGCCCTCAATTATTCGGGGCCACTGGGCTGAAGCCCAGGTAAGCCAGTGCATTAAATCGCCCCTGATCGTAGTTACTGACAGAACATGTGTTGAATGTTGCAGATTTGGGCAGGTACAAAGACCTCGGTGACTTTGATTAGGGCCAGTGGTTCACAAAAGGACAGGCCATGACTCGTTGACAGGGATTATTGATGCCAGAGGACACGAAGACTTTGGCATCCAGTATAGACCAACGGATCTGTGGCTCACATTGCAAATAATTTAATACTGGTGATGAGGTGAATGTGTCACAGCTTTCAATGCATTGAACAAAGGTAATTTTTGATTACTTGACAATTGATTACTTTTTCAATAGAAATGTTTTTGATTTTTATTAATTATCAAAGAACTATTTTGTATGTTGTTATGGGTGATTAAGTGTAGATTAATAGATAAAATTGGCAACTGTCAAAATCAAGTTCACAACATAATAAATTGTGCAAAATGTCAAGGGAAACTGAATAGTTCTTGAATCCACTGCCAGGAAATATTAGATGTGCCTCAAACGTAGAAATGTTTAAATCCAGGTTAAAAACTTTCCTCTTTTCTTGTGCCTATGATTAAGCTCTAAATTTTGCACTCTAATAGTACTGCACTTAAGCTTTATTTTAAAACCTGTATTTTTATGTTTCTTATTGCACTTTTTATAAGCTAATTTGCTTTATATTTTATTTTTAGTTTTTAATGTTCTTAATGTTTTATTCTTTATGTAAAGCACTTTATCCCTCTCATTTTATTTAATGTTCTTTTAATTGTAACTATATTTGCAAAAAGCCTTTCTGAGGTTCTAGAATGTTTTTAATTTTCTTTATGTAAAGCACTTCGAATGGCCACTGTGTATGAAAGGTGCTATACAAATAAACTTGCCTTGTCTTGCCTTGCCTTAAGTTAAAATGATGAATTTTATGAAAAGTTAATACATTTTAGATTTGCTTAGTACAAACCCAACTTGGAAAGTTTGGGACATTTTGTAAAATGTGGTAAAAAGAATCTGGGCTTTGTTATTGCTCTTAAAGCTCTATCCAGCTGACTAAAGTACAAAGAAATGACAGGGGCAAAATAAAATTAAAAGCTCTCAAGTGCTGTCTTTGTGCTGTTTTGTAGCTTTTTGTATCCATCTGTTTATCAAATTCTCACTATGTAAGGCATGGACAGAACACTTCCCTGATTAAATTTTGCTTAACACTGAAACATAATCTGTTACTAAAGAATACTCACTGCTGAGGTAGTTCTTCTGTGTTTGTCTCTTTCCAAGTCACAGCTTCCTGCTGGAAGTGTGGACTTAGGCCTTTTCTTGCCCAGGATAATTAATACTTAATCAGGGCATGATGAAAAAAAATGATGCAGCACAACTGAAGTTACCTAAAGTAACCAAAGTTACGTAACCAGGATTTTTTGGGCCCCAATGCATAGACGTGTAATATGTTAAAACAGACCATATACTGTACATTGGCCTTAGTAGTGATATACAGAGGTGGAAAGTAACGAATTACATTTACTCGCGTTACTGTAATTACTGTAAACTACTGTAAGTAGTTTTTTTTGTGTACTTGTACTTTATGAAGTAGATTTTACAACCAGTAATTTTACTTTTACTTAAGTATGTTTTGTATTAAGAATTGTAATTCGCTACATTTTAAATAACATCCGTTACTGAGTAAAAAAAAAAAAAAAAGCTAAAAAAATGGCTTCTGGGAAACTGCTGCAGTGAATTCTGTGATGGAAAATAAACTGATGCTAAAATAAAGGAGCTGTAATCTAGGTATAGAGTAGGGAGGGAAGGGTGATGTTTTGTTATTTGACAACATAGTCTGATGTCAAAGAATGGCAAAATTTTGTCTTACATCTTGAAGGTTTTCTTTGGGTCATTTAGTGAAAGTCACAACACTTGTAACCTCGACTTGTTTTGAGTTGAGATTTGCAGTATGACTGTTGTTTGGTATTTGTTGGTGATGAAAAGAAGGATACGTGATAGAATCCACAATTAATGCCAACTTCAGTGGTTATACAGTTTGAAAAAGTGTTATAGGATGGTCTGTACTAAAATGACATATTACACATCCTTAAATGTTTTAAATGTTGTATTAACATGTTTTTTTTCTATTATATTTCAATTAAAAACAACTATTGTGAGATACGTATATCCACTTGAGTAACGTTTACTCTGAGTACTTTTTAAATTAGTTACTTTTTACTTGAGTAGATGTTTAGACTAGTAATTTTACTCGTACTTAAGTAACAGTTCATTAAAGTAATAGTACTTTTACTTGAGTACAATATTTTAGTACTCTTTCCACCTCTGGTGATATAAATGACCCATAAAATAATAGCAATCAACATACCCTACTGTAGTTACTGATTAACATTCACTCAAATGTAAAAAGATATCTTAAAAAACATTTTACTCTACCAGAATTGTCTGGCAGAGTAAAATAACTGTATAATTAAAAAAAACAGCTGAAGAATTACATGGTAAAGCCAAGGACAATTCTTCATGCATGGTACTTACCAAATGATTTATGATCCTTTTTAAATTATTTATTCACTTTTCTTTAAAGGGTCACCAAGGTCTTAGGTGTCAACAGGAGACACATTCTTAAGACTTTGGTAATTTAGATGTAAGCCTCAGATGAAGAAGGGGAACAGACAATTGCTTCCGATGAACAATACAAAAAGACTGCTGTAAACTGTATGCGATGTGGACGGGCCAAATAGCTGGGCTGAAATATGTTAAGGTGAGGATAAATGAAGGTTATATAGGTAATTAATATTAATAATAATTAGGGCCTGTGATAGCTCAGTGGTTAAGGTACTGGACTAGTAAACAGAAGGTTGCCGGTTCAAGCCCCGCCACCACCAACTGTTGGGTCCCTGAGCAAGGCCCTTAAGCCTCAATTGCTCATCGTGTTCCGCTCATTGTGTAAGTCTCTTTGGATAAAAGCGTCTGCTAATTGCTGAAAATGTAAAATGTAAATTAATATGGAGACAATTCCCAGCATTATTTAAGAGACTATTTAAAACACACTATATAGACAAAAAATAATTCCTGTTTAAAAACGTAACAGCATCCACCCTTCTGAAATGACCTTCCACAAAATCTGTGAAGTGCATTTAAATTTGTGTTTATTAAGTTTATTAAGTCAAATGATCCTGGTCAAGAAGGCCTGTCTGGCATTAACATTCCTATTTATCCTAAAAGGAATTTAGTTTGGCTTTTTGCAGACCACTAGAGATCCTCCAAACTAAATCCATCCATTAAAATTTTCTTCATAGACCTTTGTGCCAAAGGCACAGTCACACTGGGACAGTACTCGGCTTTCCCAAACTGGTTTTAATAAGCTGGAAGCACATAATTGAATTTATACCTGTTAGCAATGGGTGTGGAAACAATCCCCTGAACTCAAAGTTTAAAAGGGGTGTTTATATTTAATATATTATTAGCCATAAAGTGCAATAATCACTTATTCACATCTAGTTTGAAGTTGGGGAGAGACAAATGCAAAGAAAACCCACACATACACTGGAAAGCATGCCACTTCACACTTACACCAACCTGAATGTCAAATTACTCTGAAGTCACCCTATTGTGAAGATTTACAACAATAATAAAAGGTATATCTTTATTTAAAAAAATGCTATTGCAGGTAGGGTTGATGTCTCACAGCTGCTGTGTCCAGGGTTTGATGTCTGTTTGACATGTTTTGTAATTTTGCTGTGAGGGTTAAACCTGTATCTTGTACATAATGGCTACCTCATCCAATGACCAGGGTATGAGTAAGTGTGAATGAGTAACAGTGTGAAGCCATGTGATTGACTGGCACATTCTTGCCACCTGAGTTCCAGATAAGCATCCTTTACCTACCACAGCCTTGATTAGGCAGCAGTTGTTATGGATTATTGATCAAAAGGGTTGATGCCAGATCATAGCCACTTTTTTCATTAGGCAGTTACTGAATTATTAAATTTATAACTATTCTAAAATGTCAATCATAAAAGATGTATGTTACATTTGATATATATTTATATTTATTTATTTTATCTAGCCTTCCAGCGTTATTACCATAAAACAAAACTGTTCTGTTCTCAACTTTATATAAAAGTATATGTCATTTTTAACCATTTCGAATTTAACAAGCTGGGTAAAGAGATTTTTTAGGTGGTTTTGTAATGAAGCTGCAATGCAACGTAGGCACCGGCATTCTTAAAAATGAAAAGCACGTCTGTAAGTCTTAATATGCACATGAGCAAGCACACAAAATGGATAAACAGACAGTCTTTTAAATATGAAGTGCTGATTGTGAGAGCTTAGTTTTCAGTTATTAATACTAACCCAATGCATTATTAATCTAGAGCTTTGCGGTTTTTTGTTAGAAGTCTTGTGTCACATGAAATAAATTTACAGTGAATTTGTGTCATGTTAGGGGAATGTCAGGGTAATAGAATAGTTGGATATTTTGAGTAATAAAATTGTTGTATAATGGTATTTCTTAAAAAACTGGAAACAGCTGGGAAGTGGAACACTCAATATGAGTAAGTAATATGTGTTGGGTTTGCTTTAAAGATAAGATTTAATTTTTAAAGTTAATTTTATCAGATTCTTTATCCCGGTCAGGGTTGGGGCAGGTCCAGTTTTACTTGGAAACACTGGGTGTAAGGCTGTCCAGTAATAGCCATTGATACTAAATGCAAATCAATGACTCGGCTTTGGCCATCCCCCCCAGACATAGCCAATTATGTCTGTATAGACTCTTGGCTGGCTGATAGCACCAATGGTCTAGGGTAATAGACTGCTGCACCACATGAGTGCTAAACAGTACTTACATTAATACAACCCCAAATCAGAAAAAGTTAGGATAGTATGGAAAATGTAAATAGGATAACACAGTGTTTTGTACTGTATATTTTATTTCATTGCAGACAGTATGAATCCAAGATATTTTATGCTTTGTCTGGTCAACTTCAATTTATTTGTTAATATTAGGGCTGTCAAACGATTAAAATTTTTAATCGCGATTAATCTCAGAATTTCATATAGTTAATCGCGATTAATCGCATTAAATAAAATCTGTGTAAATGTTATAGAAAACAAGGTTTTTTAAGTGAAATGTGAAAAGTGGACGTTTCTACACGAAGTGAGTGTGTTTTGACCCTTTTGGGGCTTCCATAGTTCATGGACTAGCGTGCTTGACTCCGGTATTCAGTGCCGTAACAGATTAAGTTAATAAAGTGTTTTGCTCCCGACAACTTGTGAATATACCGTGTATTTATTTCTTTATTATGCAAGTGCATCCCTACGACGCTCAGTTATATTATTTTAACAAACCGCAAATGAACAACGGTGGCAAGTCCGACATTAAAACGTTTGTTCTACCAGTCAAGTGTCAACATGAACTAGAATTTGCGTTAATGGCACTAATTTTTTTAATCGCGTTAAATTGAGAATGCGTTAATGCGTTATTATCGCGTTAACTTCGACAGCCCTAGTTAATATACATCCATTCCTGCATTTTAGGCCTGCAATACATTAAAAAAATTAGGATGGGGGCCATTTAAAGCTAGTAATTAGGTAAAAATAAATTAATTAATTAAAATATGTGATTTAAACAGACCTCACGTCAGGTTTTCCAACATAGCACTGGGGTTTCTGTCCATAATGTCCTATTTATAAAAAGTCCTCCGAAAAATACAAATCATTCCATTCTGTAAGTGGTGCACGTAATGTACGTGTTTAAGTGTAGAAAATGCAACATGCAAGTGCTTGAATTTGAATGCCTGCATGAAGTCTTTGTTTCCTGCTTGTTTTGAATATTTTTATTTTTATGTGTGTATAAATAATATATAAATAATATGTATAATAATAATAATAATAAATAATTATGAAAAATGTGTTATGATGGAATTTAATATCTACTATCTTGTTAAGGATAATAAAGCAGCACAATTAAGTCTACAAAACAGACTTCAGTACATAAACAATCACAAACTGTCTTTTTTTGTTGAACCCTTATTCACTAAATAGTTCAGCTGATCACACAAATATGTTAGTGTGTAAATGTGCCAGTTTAATTTACCAATAATTCATTCCATATGTGGCCTGAGAGTTTTACTCAGTTCTCTTTGTGCAGATGGAATGACTTCACGGTTCCACAACACATACTAAAAGCCTGTGAAAGATGAGCTTACGCCAATCAATATAGAGAAACAGAGTAATGTTTCTGTGAGCCCCTGATCTGTCATCAAATACCACAAACCACAGTGAGTGCTAGCTCATTTTTACAAGCCAGTATAAGCCTGTGTATATTTTTATGAGGCCTTTAAAAAGAAAGTTAAAAACGTTCAGGCAATAAATGTCCAGGGATTAACTGTCAGCTAAAAATAGTAACACAATGCTCAACATGCCGTATTTTTACATGATTAAGTGAGCCAGACTGGTCACTCACAGTAGTGGGTTTATGCAATGTTTATGCTACTCACAGACAGATGGAGGTTATAAAAATGATTTAAAATGCCTTCAGTCTCTACCCACATTTCCCTTAAGAAAGCATGTATGTGTTAAAATCAAACACATCACATCAGCCACACAGTTCTGAGGTTAAAACCTGATTGTTATGCATGTACATTATGCATGTGCATATTGTAATATAGATATAAAATATAATTAGCTATCATGAGCTCAGCCACGTGCAACTCAGCACATGGCTCCTTTGTATTTGTTTTTACGCCACACCTTGCTTGTCTCCGCCTCCTGTTTCTGATTTGTCCTGTTGTCAATCACGCCAGCTGATTCTTGTTTGATGATTAAGACGCTTGTGTATATAATTCCACAGTGTTTATGTAAATTAAGAAAAGTTAAGAAACGGATACCTAGCTAGCTAGATAGCTAGCTAGATAGTTAGATAGACAGAAAGACAGACAGACAGACAGACAGACAGACAGACAGACAGACAGACAGACAGACAGACAGACAGACAGACAGACAGATAGATAGATAGATAGATAGATAGATAGATAGATAGATAGATAGATAGATAGATAGATAGAAAAGTGTGTGTAATTTATATGACAGTGTGTCATGTATTGGCATGTCTTTGTATTGTAGTTTGTTCTTAATTTATTTATTTATTAGGATTTAAATGTCATGTTTTACACACTTTGGTTACATTCATGACAGAAACGGTAGTTATTCGTTACACACGATTCATTAGTTTACAAGTTTAATGTCTGAACTGTGGGAGGAAACTGGAGTGCCCAGAGGAAACTTTATGCAGGGCTTTCGTGTTCTTATAGGTGTTGAGTTAGCTTAGCATAGTCTTTAGCTCAGTAGTTATCAATTTTCGTTTCCCATGTTAGCAATTAGCATTAGCCCTGGCCTAGAATAATTTAGATTAGTCTGTGTTATCCTTTGTGTTGTCACTAAATGTCTAGAATGTCTCTGCGTGTATGTCCACCTTTCTGTCCTGTGAGCCAGTCGAGCTTTGTGTTACTAGTGTTCTTAAAAAATGTTTAACTTTCAACCAAAAGTAAAAATCAGGTGGGCACAGTTTAGGGGCACCCACTGCTAGAGGAATGTGTATTAAAATGATTTCTTTTATGAATGATAAATTAACTTTAAACTTTGAATAATGCTTTGTTAAAATGTAACTTGAGACTACTGTTTGTATTGAATATGCTTCTTGAAACTATACTAAAAACCAATATACAAATCCACAATTTGATCTACTGTATTAAAGAGAGTGCAATCCTAACTATGTAGGCTGCAAAGCTGTTACGAAATTGTATTTGCCCATGAATAAAGCTAATTTTATATCATAAAAAGACTAACATCATACTTCTAACTTCAAACTCATTCTGTAAATGTGATCTTTTTTTAGAACTAAATGAAACAATATGCAAAAGAGTCTTAATAAAAGATATTTTTGATATTTTTGTGTTGAATTTGTATATATAAAAAACAAAACTATGAAGATTCCTGTTAAAAACCACTGTTAAATCAAGGTTATCTAGGTTAGATAATTTTGACACCAAATTATATAGAGCAGGGTCAAAGTTTGGGTTTAGGGACCAAACCACCTTGGTTTAGGGCAAGTCACCTTGCTGCCCAAGATTACTAACAATAGGATATAAAATTGAAAAGGAATTGAGCATTAAGTTGAACCTTTAGCTTGTTCACTGTGGGTTCTGTACATTTATTTTTATCTAATTTGTTTAATAAAACATGTGATAAATTAGCATCCTGTCCAGGGTGCATCACAACATTGTGCCAGGGGATTCAGGGGAAACAGAACCCCCTGAGACCATGACTAGGATGAAGCAGTGGCAATGAAATGTATTATGAAAAGCATACATACGTAGTATGTACCATAACTACACCACATCACTACCAAATAAACATATTCTATTCTGACCAGAACTAATTCTGAAAGTCACCCAGTACTTTTCAGTTGTTCATGCTTTGTGTGGTAGACACCACTAGAGAGTGGTATTTCAATTGCTTTGCTTCTCTGCATTCAATCTAATCTTCACAATGTAATAAGCATTGTGTTTTTTTTACCTCATGATCTGCAGGGCTGGAGGGGAGGTTTAAAGAAAATAACTAAAACCCATAAAAAGGCTACTAATATCAATTACCTACGAAGTTTTAGGGCCCTCATATGGTTGATGAATCTTGTGTAACCAGTAACTACCTGTTCTGTGTAAGTGTGTAAAACATGACCTTAAAATCCTAGTAAAATAAAATAAATGAATATAAAGTTGATGATAATACACTTTATCGTTTATGCTCCAAAACCTCTCATAAGTGTTTCAACAATTTTTAAATCTGGTGAATGGCACTTGACTTCTTCCTTTTGCTCATTGAGCCACTTTGATTTATTTTACCACTATTTACATGTGTTTTCAGTAGACAAGATTTGTTATTCGTGTACAAATTCACATCATGATCAGGGACACATTGGATCCAGGTTGGATCAAGGTGAAACAGTCGAGATAAAGCTCTGAGAGCAACTGGCATGATTTGTGGTCAGAGAAAACCTGTTTGTAATATAACTGTAATTAATATATGTCAATTAATCCTTTCATTTTTTAATGACTGTTTCATCCTGAACAGGGCTGGAAACACTGGCCGTTATCCTCAAGAATTACAAATTCTTCGAGGGCCACACATACTTATTGACTCACTTACTGACTCACTCATATATAACTTATATCTAACTGTGGTTTAAAATAGCCAGTTCACTTTTTATGTGCTTTGAAAGGTGTCTGGACATAACCCACACAAACATGGTATGAACATGACGTACTCCTCACAGACAGTAACCAGACATTCAAATGAACCCAGGCCCCCAGAACCAAGATGCTGTGTGGTACCGACAATACCTGCTTTATCGCTTTGCCACCCAGTAAACTAGGGTGACCGTATGTCCTCTTTTTCCTGGACATGTTCTCTTGTTTTTACTTAAAAAATGCATCTAGCCTGGATTTCTAAGTCACCAAAAATGTCCAGGATTCAGCTTTTGTAGTCTGCGTGAGCTATTCTTTGCGTGCTTTTGCACTGATTTCACCTTTCTCTTTAGGTTCTGGCTTCTCGCTCTTCTTTTAAAAAATACACAACCGCAAATGAAAATTCAGAGACTAATTTACAGAAAAAATAGATCTACTGACAAACTATTTTATTTGTTGTTATTGTTTAGTGCCAAATGCTGAATTAAAAGTAATAAGTTCAGTAACATTATTGCATGGTTATTGATGCATTTGTCAAATATTTAAACCCCTATACTATACACATAGACATTGTGCCACCAATTACATTGAATTACTTTGCCAATCCAACCACCCCACTTAAAACCAAACCTTCCACCCAGTGCAGGTGTTTGTCTGCCATCCTGCCAAGTGTCCTCTTTTTTGAAAACCAAGATATGGTCACCCTAACTAAACCAATTACATTTGATGCACAAGACTTAAATACAGCCTTGCGTCTAAAGAATTAATAAATGAACTACATGCAGTTGCCTTATTTCCACCTACTTCCATCTCAAGTTGCAGATATTTAGTGTCAATCAAGATTCAATGGTGGTAAGTTTACAAAACACAAACGGAATTGATATGTCTGCTTGGGAAATTTCTCAGTTATCTTTGCTGAACCTTGATCTGCAAAGAAAGTGGCATAATCTAATTGTAGAGACGGGTACTTTGCAGTTTCACAATGCTGACTCATGATGTAATAAAGATATTATTCCTTTGTTTCTGGTGAGTTGCCCAAACCTGCATTATCATATTTCAACTAGACGTTTGCAGAATTTTTAGCAATCTTTAGCAACCTTTTATCGTGATTAGGGTTATTGTGGCTAAGAAGGTTTTCCCTTAAACACTGTGAAACGTGGGATATATCCTGGCACCAGTGCCTTGAAGGGCAGTACACACCAACTCTTGCCCAAATCTACTCTTGCACAGGCAATTTAACCAATTGACCTATTACAGCAGAGGGAAACAGCATATAGTGTTGCACAGTTTTAGTGAGTCAGCTTTAATTCCTGATCATTATTATTGTCTATGATAGAATAATATCATAAATGAGATAAGAGGAAATTTGAGTGTTTCAGCAGCGCCAGCACCAAGTAAATACAGATAAAAATAGTGTAAATAATATATCTAGAATTAAAATCAGAATCAGATTTTTTGGTCAAGTATGTGGATACACACAAGGAATTTGGTTCCGGCTGATGGTATCTCTCTAGTATAAATACAGTATACAAGCAATGTACAAGTTGCAGACAATGCACAAGAAAAATTAAACATTAAAAACAAAATATACAAACTATACAAATACAGGCAATATATAGAAAATGTATGGACGTGTGCATGTATGTATGTACAGTATTCAGTGACCATTGTATGTGTGTACATATAAGCAGAGGTACACAATATATGGTAACATACAGATGGCAATATACAGTAATGTACAGATAATGTAAGTAAAGACTGTATAAGGACAATATACTGTATAATCTGTGTGGCCTATCCATGTATTCTTGAGATACTCCAGTTTTCTTCCACATCTGGGTACTCTAAATTACGTTTAGGTGGGAATGAGTGGAATGAATGCAATGGACTCACAAATCCTGACTAGGATAAATGAATAAACAAATGAATTCAGTTTCCAGCATATTTTTAGAAGGTTGGAAAAAAAACATAGTACCTAAAAATCAAGAAATACAAGAATCATGGCATACCTGAGTTTCCAACTCTGATTTACATATCACATTAATTATGTTTATTCCATTTATTCCATGCATATGTGCATATTGTAAGCATGCACATTAATTATAAGCTCTGTCCAACTTGTAACTTTTCTAAAATGCTTGAGACAAATAATTCTAGTGCTGCAAAGAGTTTCAAATACCCAGAGAATGCCAAGGGAAGTGTCAGTTACAGTAAAGCACAGACCATAGTGGAGAAAGAAGGCTTTCGTCCAACAAAAGTGATACATTATTTACTACTCTCTCCTACAGTCACAAAAGTGCTGCTTCGACAACAGTATTCCAGTGTCTGCAAGAAAAGAATCTCTACATGACAAATTCACTCTCCCTGTGCACTCAAAGAAAAATTTATCTTATCTTGTCACTGGGTTGGAACTTTTACAGGAACATCTTTACAACCCTTGTATATTTTTACTTGGCAAAGTACATATGTCATTTAAGTTACAGAACACTATGCACATTTAGATAAAAATATATATCCTAAATGTTTGAAAGATGTCACCTTGAAGGTACCAGCAAATGCAACAAGGTATGTTTTAGTACCTCGAACTCTGAGATTGTCTGTGTGGGTGCAGAGCTCAGCAATTCTGCTCTGTCAAGATCGTACATTTTCCTGCCTCTACTCAGTGGGTCTGTTCGAAAACCTAGTGAGCTACCTTGCTGTCTTACTGCCTACATAGGCAACTGCCTAAGTAAAGAGAATTCTAATAAGTCATCGACTTATAAGGTTATTCAGACACACTACTTAGACAGCTATTAGATTAGTTCTTGCTTACTAAGCTAACACAGTTAGCCTCATGCCATTCAAACCAATGGGATGAGGTGGCACAACATGCTAGCATGTCAACTAACATCTCCCTCCGTGTACCGAAAACGGTTAAATTGTCACTGACAAGCCTGAATTTGCAAATAAATGTTACTTGTACACCTTTATACAAATTAAAAATAATTTATAATTTATTTACATTTAAAAATAACTACGTTTGTTGCTTTGTATTCGTCCGTCATATTTGTAATTTTTTGTGAGAAAAATTGTGCCGCACTGAATGCTGGGATTGCCTTCAGCACTAAGAAAGCATCGGATGCTCCCTCATTATTCAGTCAAAATACCGTTCAAATTTAAGGCACCTTACTAGGCAGCATTTTAAGGCTGAACAGCCTTCTTCTCTGGAGCGCCAGGATGATGTAAAATGCATCTATGTAGAAAGCTCACTAGGTTTTCGAACAGACCCAGTGTGTGCTCTTAGCTTGCATGCATACAGCCGGACCAGGTACATTTCTTAATATACAGATTTTTTCTATTTATAAAATAGACAAATGTGTTTATTTAGATTGTTTGTAACCCTAATTTTCAGCCTTTTTCTGATCCTGCTCGACATTTACAAAAAGTTGTAATGAACATTATTGGCGCCCTTGATTGTTAAGTATGAACGGATTTCCATAAATAAGTGTATATACATTTTTGTATTATCCGAATATTTAATAGAATACATTAAACAAAAAGTTAATCTGTCAACATACATGCAGTCATTTGAGCCGCTCAGGAGGCGCAGCGGTTCCATTTATTCTGTGCATATGTGGAACCGCACACTAGCACACCAGAGCTGACATTTCAAACTCATTGGTTCAAATCTCAGCTCTGCCATCCGGCTGGGCTGGGAGGCTACATGAACAACGATCAGCTTGTTGTTCATCATAAGGTAGGATAAGCTGGATAGGGACTCCTCATAACTGAGCGAATTACAACCTCTGCTGGCTAGTTGATGGCGTCTGCACATATCGAGGAATAATGCGATCAGGGTGTGGCTCTCTGTGAACTTGCCTCGTGCAGGTGAAAAAATGCAGTTGGCTGCTGCACACGTGTCGCGTGTGACAGTCTCGCTCTCCTAAATCGGGGCGGGGGTCAGCTCCAGTGGAGAAGAAGCGTAACACAATTGGGTAAAAAGTGGATGCGCTAAAAATCGGGAGAAAAAGGGAGAAAATGCGTTAAAAAACAGACATGCAGTCAATTTAAAAATAAAGGGATAGCCAACTAGTGCTGAGATTTTGAAAATACTGACATAACCATGCTCAGCTGTTCATGCTGTATGTACCTGCCAAACACTCTATGGGAAGTAACCAGAGTCAAGAGTACTTGGCTATATTTAAGTAATATACAATGTTGGTGTATCTAAAATGCTTCAAATTAAAGTCATGACCCTTTCAAAACAAGTTAAGAAAGCTGCTGTGTCAGATTGTTGCTCCCCTGAATGTTCATAGCTGATGTCAGATGAATGAGATCAGACTGTGGAGAGCCTGTCGCAATATTTTACACAAAGTGTCATTTAACTGCCATTTTTTTATTGTACAAATACAAAGAATTCTCTCAAAAATCATAGCACACACTTTTCCAGAATTGCTGCATATTAAGAGCCTGTATGCATACACCGTATACTGTACATACTGGCTAAGTATAGAACGCTTCCCGAAAAAAGACTTCATGTCCCTTACTCCTGTCTTTTAAAGAAAAAAATGAGCTCATTAAGGTGTACTGTCTGACAGGTTTATTTCTGTGCAGCCACAAGCTCAGAGTCTTTCCCCTGGTGGATGTTTTAATTTGAGCGCATGGCCGGCTGAAGGTAATGGATGCATCCAGCCCAAGCATTGATTGATTTACTGGCCAGTTTGTGTTCCAGCAAAGACCCCAGCAAAGTATTCGCCTTATACCCTACAACACAACACAAACACCCCCACCAGTCCACAGTGTAGCCTGGATCTTTCTCCTGCCCTTGTACTGCTTACTGGCTGAATGACTTTTTATAAAGCGCAGAGACGAGGTAATGGGAAACCTTTTCACCCCTGTCTCTCCTCTTTCTTTTATTTGAAACCTTATGGGAGTTTTAAAGGTGCACATGTGCAAGGCAGGAAATGGCTGATCAATGGTAAATGAGAACATTCGGAAGGGTTGTGTCGCAGTCTAAATATGTGCAGGCAGTCCATGGTTAGCAATTTGAAAGCACATAAAAACCTTCCATTTGAAACGTTAATTAATAAGTTAAAATCTGTTTAAAAGAGGATTTTAATGAGGGCAAGTTGGAATCCTCATTTTTGTATACTATTATTATGTAATTTCTTCATATCATGGTGGAACTGAGACCACTCACTTTATTTTAATGGCTAGAAACATGATTGGTTGATTCTTGATTGGTTTCTTTTATTGAGATTAACAGAAATCATTACACATATTTCAAAACGAAACAAACCACTAATTCTTTGAGTAGTTAAGCTGACTCACCCCTAGGACCACACCACCTAAGCCCTAAAAAATCCAGAAACAACTTTAATGTAATGGATACGTAAAGTAAACAACTGACCCTAGATCAGCATGCGAATTGTATTTAAAAGTGCATACCTGCTATTCACAGCCTTACCGTCTGACCTTCTCAGTGACAAAGTCAAACAAAATGTTTCTGCCTCACTGCTTGTGCAACAGAGCTCCTCTAATGACAATACTGATGAAATGCTGATGCACTGACACCCAATACATGACATGACATTCTTATGCCCTTTTCTAAATCACAATGTGAATCAGTGTTGTCAAAGTTTAGCTTTATTTTAATTAACCAAACAATTTCTGTCATTTTCTGACAAATGTTTGGCAGAAGGTAAACTGGCTACTCTTAATGGCTCTTATATGTACGTGATTATGTGTGTGTGTGAGTGTGCATAATTGTGAGATAGATTGGCACCCTGTGCAGGACCGCAACACTGACCAGGATGAAGCACTTAAATAAAAATAAATAAAGTACCATTTTTTGTTGTTGTTTGTGTGCACATTAACTACATTTTATTACCTAAAAAGTTTATGTTTTTTAAGCCCTTGTGATATGAAGGCTGTAAAGATAAAGGTATAATAAAATGCCAGCCAAATGTGCTGCCACATTTCTTTATGGTTTATGGCAGTAGGCTGATAATAATAATAATTAATTGATTGATTCCACTCCCTTCTCATCATTGTAGTAAATTAAATTTAAAACACTATTTGTTTTAGTCATTTGCCACCCATTGTATTTTTTTTTTTTAATTGCCTAATACCAATGTTGATCTTCCAATATATACACTGATCAACCATAACATTTAAACCACCTCCTTGTTTGTACACTCACTGTCCATTTTATCAGCTCCACTTACCATATAGAAGCACTTTGTAGTTCTACAATTACTGACTGTAGTCCATCTGTTTCTCTACATGCTTTGTTAGCCCCCTATCATGCTGTTCTTTAATTGTCAGGACTCTCCCAGGACCACTACAGAGTATATTTATAGTATAGTATAGTTATTTGGGTGGTGGGTCATTCTCAGCACTGCAGTGACACTGACATGGTGGTCGTGTGTTAGTGTGTGTTGTGCTGGTATGAGTGGATAAGACACAGCAATGCTGCTGGAGTTTTTAAACACCTCACTGGCACTGCTGGACTGAGAATGGTCCACCAACCAAAAATATACCCAGCCAACAGCACCCTGTGGGCAGCGTCCTGTGACCTCTAAAGAAGGTCTAGAAGATGACCAACCCAAACAGCAGCAATAGATGAGTGATCGTCTCTGACTTTACATCTACAAGGTGGACCAACTAGGTAGGAGTGTCTAATAGAGTGGACAGTGAGTGTACACTGTATTTAAAAACTCCAGCAGCGCTGCTGTGTCTGATCCACTCATACCAGCACAACACACACTAACACACCACCACCATGTCAGTGTCACTGCAGTGCTGAGAATGATCCACCACCTAAATAATACCTGCTCTGTAGTGGTCCTGTGGGGGGCCTGACCATTGAAGAACAGGGTGAAATCAGGTTAAAAAAAAAAAGCATGTAGAGAAATAGATGGACTACAGTCAGTAGTTGTAGAAATACAAAGTGCTTCTATATGGTAAGTGGAGCTGATAAAATGGACAGTGAGTGTAGAAACAAGGAGGTGGTTTTAATGTTATGGCTGATCCTAACACATTTGAACAAAGTAGGACTTCCAACCTCTTTAATTAAACCCAGTTTACAGAAATGCGTATCTACTAAGCAGGTTTGCTTTTGTCTAAAATTAGTGGCACTCAAGTCTAGCATAGTCAGGGTCCCTTACAACTTAAAACACCAACACTATTGGTATTTCCAGCATATAGCACAGCTCTCTCATGCTCTTTGGGTCTTCAAAGATATCTACTGCAAAACAGAAGGTCTTCCTTGTTATATTATTTGCTCTTTCCCACACATTAAACTACTGGTGTGATGGTGACACCAGACTTTCCTGTCAATGTTCTGTGCGCTAGCTAGGTCAAGCCAATTAAAATCCTTCAGGGTAATCCTGGAATGTGACCTGCTTTCAAGTAAGAAAAAATCGAAGACAAGGTTGACAGAACACACGCAATACTCTTTAGTGTGAAAGAGACTTTGGAGAGGGTAATACCACCATTTGATATCAAACTCACTCTGGATATTAAGAGACATAAAGTCTGATTTATTGGACAGCAATTGGTTTGAGTTGGTAATAACATTGTGGGTGCTTGTCCGTACTCTAATTGACATCTCAATTCCTCGATCCTACATCCTTCAAACTTTAAGAGGGAAATCGATCAGTTTTCCATCATTAATGATGTTTCTATTCTTTAAATGCACTTAGACAATTTGAGGAGTCAGGAGAAGGCTTTTTAAAATCAGGATTAACTGAAACTTGTTCTGTAAGAGCTTTTTAGTGCAACATGATGGGGAAGCACAGTGACTCAGCTGGTAGTGCTGGTGATGTACATCTCCGGTAACCCAAATCAATTCTGTCTCGAGCTACTGTCTGTGTGGCACATGGTATGTTCTTCCTATGTTTACATGGTTTCTCCCAGGTATTCTTAATTCCTCTCAGATTTGACGAGTAGAAACTGAGTGAGTGAATGAGTGAGTGAGTGAGTGAGTGAGTGAGGGAAAAGGTAAGACTTTGACAGTCCTGTCCAGGGTATATTCCAGCCTTGTGCTTAGTGTTTTGGGACAGGTTCTAAACCAACCACAGCCTTCACCAAGATGATACTGGAGAAGATGAATAAGGAATAAATATTTATTTTATGTTAAGCATTAAATTAGGCTTTTTCTAAGAACAAGTGAAATTCTTCTAGTCAACTTTTTTTTAATTACTTGTAATGATATGGGCTAGGACAAAGACAAGAGGGCGGACACACGCAGAGACGTTTGAACTAATATTTAATAATAACCAAAATACACAAGACAAGTATAGACAAGACAAACAAACAAGACTTATGCTAAATGCTAAACTAAATGCTAATTGCTAAGCTAAACAGACATGAACTAAGCTAAATGCTAAATCTAAACTAAACACACATGAAACTGGAGTAAACTATACTAGATCCTAAGCTAAGCAAACATACATGAACAAAACTAAATATGAACTAAACATGAGTTAAATAAGAAGCATGGACTATCAAAAAACATGGACAAGAGACAAACCTGACAAACACAAACAAACAGGGGCAAATAGAAGCAAACAAGCACAAACAGGAGTAAACAGGTGTAAACAGGAGTAAAAAGGTGTAAACAAGAGTAAACATGATAGAACAAACCAAATCAGAGTCAAATTCAAATTCAAAACATACCAGACAAAGATGAGCAAGCAAAAACACAAACAAGACAGACAGACAGACAGTGACATTACTTAGCTAAGTGTGTTAATTAAAAAAAACAGCATTTTATTCATTTGTTGGTATAAAAGTATTAAAACATATTAGTGGCATGGCATCTTAATACCTTGTTATACAGTAATTATTTACTTACTTAAACATGTTTTTGTTTCATCATTTATTGTATGTCTTTAGTAATATATTTTTTAGTAATACAGTGGTAACTTGTAACTCAACGTCCCCTAAACTCAAAATCTTTGGAACTCAACGCCCTTCGTCGAGAAATGTGTTCCCTTATAATCAACTTTTCCCTTATACTCAACGTGTATGCGACTGCTGCTTTGTTCAGTGCTAGGCTTGAGCAGTGCCGTAAAACGTCATGCAAACATGAGACTAATGACTAATAACTGTCAAATTCACTCTGAAAACTCCACGTTTCTGTGTTCAGCTGTGTTTTTCCTATTTCACTTTTAAACTTGTGTTACAGCTCGGGGTTCTGAGAAATTAGAAGAATTAGCTTTTCCGAGAGTCTAAAATGCTTATCGTTAAGGGAAAATGTAACTTAATGTATTAAAAGAACAACATAGAAACACTAAACCTCTCTTAATTATTACTGATTATAAGTTCTCTCCACTAATTAAGACGCATAAGAAAACAATAAAGAAGTAAAGGTAAAGTGCAAATTTTATTTCTTATTGATTTTAACTGTTTTCAATTGTATTTTAGTGTTTTTATGTTATATTTGTTTTTTTTTTCAGTGTATAAGTGTCAAAAACAACCCCACTATTATATAATAATAAATGCAGTTCCACAAGACCATGGAACACATTAACAGGCTTCCCCCATACATCCACGTGGGAAAAAAATACCTTAAAACTCAACGTCTTTAAAACTTGAAGCCACTAACAGAACCAATTGACGTTGAGTTTCAAAGTACCACTGTACTAGTAATGTAGTATATTTAGTAACATATTTTGTAAAGTCAGTAATCTGTATAAAGCAGATCAGCAGATCATTAGACGTTACGTTACATTAGTATCTTGTACTTTTTTTGACTTCTGTGCTTCATTTTTAAACAAATCTGTTTTAGAGGAAGTCTTACATGCCAGTGTTAGATTCAATGTGACACAGAAAGTCAATGCATATAACATTTAATGTGTCTCTGCATGTGTCTGTTATAAGATTAATACAGTAAAGATCAACACATTTAAAAAAATAAAATTAAAAAGTGGTTAGTAGTGTCTTAAGCAATATAACCTTGTGAACTAATGAACCTTGTCTGGGATTCGGACACAGCCTCAATGTTCATGTCTAGATTGAAAACATATTTATTTACTCAGGCTTTTGATTAGTCTTTTCAAACTAGGGGTGTGTGGCTACGGTCCTGGACGTCTGGGGTCTGGGCAGTCTGGTGCGCTCATGTTTGTCAGATTTACTGGCGCTGCGTGTTGGCTTTTGGCTGCATCTGGCTTCTCACCTCTAGGACCGGAGCTGCCCACCCAAAATATAGACAAAGGTGCAGAGCTTGGGGTTCTTGGACATAGAAAGTATGGTGATCAGGGATGTTGGGTTGCTGTTGTTCTGTCTCTCTTGTCCGATCACTTAGGTTTGATGACGGTGGGGGAGGTGGGCGCTGATGTCCTATGAAAGCCTTCATGACCTTTTTACCTGCTAGCTCTCCCTTTTACTTATGCTGTCATAATTAGGGGTGCCAGAGCCTAACGCTACTCTCTGCAAAACTGACATTTTACTCTTAATGTAAAATTTCACATTTTAACCCCGAGGTGGTTCTGACGAAAACCTGTTTACCCTCTCGAGGTTAAAGACTGCAAGTCGAGACTGCAGTGCCAACAATGCTGCTCCTGCTAGATGGGATGGGACCCTGGTGTGTTTGCACCAAAAATGTCCAGAACTTACAACGGATTTTATCACAGACTGGACTGAACAATGAAGAACTCTAATTTGCTAGTTATAACGTTCAGTTCAATTTAATATTGTGTTTGTATGATTTGTGTAAATCCTATATATTTAAAGTATCCTCCAGTTTTTTCTTGCCACTGTCGCCCTCGGCTTGGTCTGTTGGTCCTGGATTCTGTAAAGTTGCTTTAAGACAATGTCCACTGTAAAAAGCGTTATACAAATAAATTTGACTTGACTTAAGCACACTTTGTCATTAGCCAATCATTATTTTTAACCTGTGGGATATTCGTTACTTAGTATAATGGTTTAGATTTTTAGGCTAATGATACTCCAGTCCTTACAATATGTATAACTCTCGTGATTTGTATCAGTATGGTGCCACCCAGGCAGAATCTAAGGATCATATATAAAAAGGCTTTAGATGTACTGTATCAATAAATGAGTTTTTCTGACTATACTGTGAATGTATTTACTGAGCTATGTCAACGTCTTTTTTGCTTACAGGCTGAAATGTAAGCATGTATTGTAAATTGTGCTAATGTAATAGCCTTCATTTAAGGTAAAAACTATATATTCAGTACCTGCAATACACATAGTGCTATCTTAGCTCAAACAAATTTTGAGACTAACTGCAGTCGGCAAAGTAATACATCATTGCATGATTGCTTATTGTTACTTGTGAATTATTCAGCAGTTCATCAGATAAATGAGACTCTCTGTGCTGTACAGATTAGAGTGAACTTTTTAGACCTGCAGCTGTTCTCTCTTCTCATTGATCTGACTGCAGGCTTGGCCCGGAGCAGCGACTATGTTATAACAATGTAATGATCCAGAGCATACTGGCGAGGTGATTGTCAGTTGAAAATGTAAAGGAAGTCAGACCCACACGTGGCATTCATGGCATTGATTTGTTCATCTTATGCTCACTGTAGGAGCACATAGTCCAGGTCCCTTGTGGTTCACTTAACTAAGCTCCAGAGCTAGAGTCACAGCAGCTGCTCACGCTGGACTGTGGCCCTGGCTGTGGGGTTGCCTTGTAGCTGCAAATGTGACAAATGGAGTGTTTATGTAGTGCTGGCTGTGTGGCATTAAAGGATTAGTTTAGCAAGGATCAAATGTACATGCTAACATCAATGTTCTATCAATAGCCTGTATGCAATCTTTGTACAAAAAAGAATTTTTGAAGAACCCAAACTCTCCATAAATGTTACAAACCTATTATACCAGATGTCATGCTGTCATGAGTTGTCATAATAGCTGGTCTGGTCTAACACTGTGGGTTTCTATGACACTTGTAATGTAATAATAGATTCCTAGTATGTGACAAGCTGTCATGCTTGTCAACTCTTTGCCCAGGGGCCTAGACTATCCTTAATCCGTCCTTGGCTACAAGACCATCAGCAAGAAGCGACCACTGTTGGTGCGATAATTCGAAAATGGAAGAAATGCAAGATCACAGTCAATCACCCTCACTCTGGATCTCCATGCAAGATCTCACCTGGTGGGGTAAGAATGATTCTGAGAAAGGTGAGGTCAGTCCAGAATTACACGGGAGGAGCTTGTCAATGATCTCAAGGGAGCTGGGAGCACAGTCACCAAGAAAACCATTAGTAACACACTTCGCCGTAATGGATTGAGATCCTGCAGTGCCTGCAAAGTCCCTTTGCTCAAGAAGGCTCATGTACAGGCCCGTCTCTGCTCCCAGCTCCCTTGAGATCATTGACAAGCTCCTCCCGTGTAATTCTGGACTGACCTCACCTTTCTCAGAATCATTCTTACCCCACCAGGTGAAATCTTGCATGGAGCTCCAGAGTGAGGGTGATTGACTGTGATCTTGCATTTCTTCCATTTTCGAATTATCGCACCAACAGTGGTCTCTTTCTCACCAAGCTTCTTGCTGATGGTCTTGTAGCCCATTCCAGCCTTGTGCAGGTCTACAATCTTGTCCCTGGCATCCTTTGATAGCTCTTTGGTCTTGCCCATGGTGATTGAGAGATTTGAACGGAAGAAACTGATTCTGTGACAGGAGTCTTTTATACAGGGACAGGACTAATTTGTGTGCCTCATGGGCACATAACTGGTCTGTTGGGGTCAGAATTCTTGCTGGTTGGTAGGGGATCAAATACTTATTTCCCTTAATTAAATACAAATCAATTTATAACTTTTATTTAATGTTTTCTGGATTTTTTGTTGATATTCTGTCTCTCTCTGTTAAAATAAACCTTCCATAAAAATTATAGACTGTTCAAGTCTTTGTAAGGGGGTAAACTTACAAAATCAGCAGGGGATCAAATACTTATTTCCCCCACTGTATATATATATATATATATAAAACTTTTCCTTTGTTTCTATATTTATGTAGCTAACCACTTTTGCTTGGATGATGAATAAATGAATGAATGAATGAATAAATGAATGAATTCCAACATCATAGGCATACAGTATGTTCTCTGGGTCTGTTAAAAGTATCCTACTCTGATTAAAAACAACATTAATATATAGCTAAATCCTCCTGTATAGGTTTAAAATTTTGGTCAGATTATTATTACATTTTATATTTTTAACCAAGACTTTCAGAGTGATAGCAGCACAGTGGCACAGCAAGTAATTGTTTGTGTTACATATAGTTCTAGTGACCAGGATATACAAGTACTGTGTGTGGAGTGGTATAAGCTGTAAACAGGTAAGTGAATGTGATGTGCCACACTACTCCACAGTCCTAGAGACCTAAAAAGTCCTGAAAAGTTTGACTTTCACTTCCCATGTCCACAATTGTTTTCCTTCTGGATCTCCATTTTATTCACACCTCCAAAATGCATGCTAAGAGTTGGACTACCTTCTTTGCCCCTTATGTGACTGAGGAAATGTGTGAGTGTGTGATATCCTGATATGGATTGGCACCCTGTCCATCACCTAGAGAGAAGGTGGGTGTAATACGAGGGGAGGCCAAATAGGTTGTAATGTATCTCTAAATTGTTACTTTGGAGATTCTACTGCAGCAACTTTAATGGAAGGTAAGAGGAAGTTGAGATGGCACTGAGCCATAACCTAAGAGAGGACATTCAGAACTGAAGGACAGAAATGCTAGCAGAGCTGTATGCAGTATTACACTGACAAGTGCCCTGCAGATTAAGGGGAACTCTCATATCTTTTCTTCCCATGTGCATTAATCTCTTTAGAGGTGTGTGTTTAGAGGAGGAATAGCTGGAGACTAGAGGAAAAAGCAACACTGCACTACACCCTCATGTCCCAGCATGAACAATATAATTAATTATTGCCACCCTGACTTCCTGCTTCACTTGTTTTCTTTCACTGCACAACACCAATCATCAGTGAGCTCTATAAATAGTAATTTTGTCTTCTCCTTTTTACTATTTCAAGATCTCTGCTCAGCACTGGCTCTTCGAGCTGACAATTAAATCAGCTTTTTTATTTTTAGCCCATGAGAGGGTGGAAGAAAGCGTAGAGCACAAAGGTAGAGAGAGCCAAGAAGAATGAAAACACATTAGGATAGAGGGCATTTCATGAGTCAGTAGAATGTGTGTCGCCTTCATTTAGAAGATCAATAGTGATGTTTCAGACAGATAGAGTTCTCATAGTTTTTAGCAACTACTAGCACAAGGAAAAATCATAACAACATGAAGGGTGCATCCGAAATCTCTGTGCAATTTTAGGAAAAATTAATGAATTGTAGTTTAAGTGTGAATAGTGGTACAGGGGTGGTACATACAGGGAAGCTGCCATGAATTTTGGGATCCTGAAAGGATATCACACTGGGCCCCGCCACTCCAGGCCCCACAAACTATAAAAAATATAGCCCAGTACAGACATATTTACAACACTGTGCTTATCATGGAATTAACTATTTGATGCCACATTTAATGTTTAATATGTCTGAATATTAAATAAATAAGTAAATACAACCCCAAATCAGAAAAAGTTGGGACAGCATGGAAAATGCAAATAATACAAAAAAAGTTTACTTTGACTTTTATTTGATTGCAGACAGGATGAACGTGAGATATTTTGTGTTTTGTCTGGTCAACTTCATTTCATTTACTAATAAACATCCATTCCTGCTTTCCAGGCCTGCAACACATTTAAAAAAAAGTTGGGACAATAAAGCATTTACCACTTTGTAATGTTGCCATTCCTTTTCACTACACTAAAGACGTTTTGGCACTAAGGATAGCAAACAATTTAGTGTTTCAGGTTTTATTTTGTCCCATTCTTCCTGCAAACACGTCTTAGGATGTGCAACAGTAAGGGGTCGTTGTTGTTGCATTTTTTGTTAAAAAATTCTCCACACATTCTCTATTGGGGACAAGTCAGGACTGCAGGCAGGCCAGTCCAGTACCCGTACTCTTTTTTTCCGCAGCCATGTCTTTGCAATGTGTGCAGCATGTGGTTTTACATTTTCTTGTTAAAAAATACATGGATGACGTCTTGAAGGCAGCAAATGTCACTCCAAGATCTCAATGTACTTTTTTACATTGACCATGACAGACCCTGGCTTTTGGACTTGCTGATAACAGTCTGGATGGTCCTTTTCATCTTTGGTCCGGAGCACACAGCTTCCATTTGTTCATCCACTAACTGTCCGTCTGAAGGTGCGCAAATTCCCACATCAAAAGGATGTCATATAACATACTTTTTTCCATGGTTTTGGAATGGGATATTGAAGGTGTTGTCAGGTGTCCACAACTTTTCACTCTTTTGCAACTAACAGAGTTTCAAAGATGCCTAATAGTGGATGTATTGAGATAGATAAGATAGAAGGCATTTCACAGGATGGTTGCTTATAGTTAAAAAGTAGGGCTCCAAAAATAACCACCACATTAAATAAGCAACAATGCCTGTTCAGTATGAGCTTCAAAAAGCTGGAATTTTTGACAGGGCTGACAGGGTCAATTACAAATGTTTTGTATCGCATCGAAGACAAATGATGTGTAACTTGGTTTAATATTTTGCCTTCATATTTTCCGAATCTGCTTAATTTTTAGAGGAAGCCAAAGGATGACTTTAACTCACAACTGCTAAATACTGTTGGGATAATGGCATGAGCATACATCTTATGGAAATCATTTCAGCTGAAAGATTGCTTTGCATTTTCATAGTTGCTTTAAAATGAGAGAAAACATTTTGTATTGTTCACAGAGAAATTCAATCCCAGTGAGCACAGACTGTCAGAGAAGAGATGACTATAGACATCCATTATTGGATCAGCCTTGCCTGAATCAGTTTGGCTCAGTAAAAAAATGTAATTCATCTGCACTCATCGAGTCTCCTAATATACTTCCTTTACGATAAATATTGTTAACATTGTATAAGCATTTGCATCATGCATTTACATTCATGAGCATATTAATCAAAGTGATTGATCCAGCTGGTTGCGGCTCTTCACAGGTATTGTCAAGGTGTTCAAGTGGCTTTCCAGGGGTCTCTTTTCTGTGTCAAGGTGGCTCATGCTTGTGATTAGCATTAGCAGTATGCTTAAGCAGGGACAGTTCTGTATGGCTGTGTTATCCTGCCTACCTGTCTGCTTAGTTTTTCCTTGGTCTTCCTGCTTTTTGTTCCTTGTGGTTCCCCTTGTCTATGTTCTAAGAATTACTTCTGTTTTTTGTTCTAAGAAGTATATAATCTAAGAATTGTCTGAGTTTTCTTAATTTGTCTAGGAGTTATAGAATCCAAAAAGTTATTGCTAGTCTAGGAATTGTTTAAGTCTTGAGATGACTATGGACATTCATGGGTCAGCCTTGCCTGAATTACTTTGGCTTATCTGCACTGATCTGGCCTCTTTATATACTTTCTTTATGATAAATAATATAAATGCTGTATTAAGCATTTACATCTTGTAAACATTCATAAGCATAGGAAATATTAGTCAAATATATGTATGTGTGCTTGTTTCTTTAAGCCCTGCTGATTTAGAAATTAGTTTTATTGATAAACTTGGTGTCAAAATGATGTTGTTTTGAGGAGCTTTGTTGAAGTACACACATGTGACTCTTCAGCGTTCATAAACATTTAATGACTTGACATCTGAATGGTAGATTAATTTACTGTTTGCACTCTGACCATAAATGATGTTTAAAGCCAGCTCCAAGACCCTGGAGCTTTGCAGCATCAGCAATACCTGCTGTTCTACCATACTGCCCTCTGACCTTGCACTGGACACTTAAACTAATGTAAGGTCACAGTATTGAACTCAATGTCTTTATTAAATCCAAACTCTTTTTACAAACATCAATTCTTAGTGTTTAACATTTGTGCTCTTTTTAAAATAACATCAGTGCTTAGATTTGCTTTACAATGTCTTTGCTGAAGATGAATCATTTTGTGAGAAGAATCAACCACAACATTTTATAGTAACTGTTATTTTTAATTGGCTGGAATTAGAAAATTGGCTCCTTTTGTGAAAGACTCCCAAAATTGAAACACTTGCCAGCTTTGTGAAAAGATAAATCCACTCGTGGTTACTTCCATTTATTCATTAAATCAAATTCCTATCAGTCTAGTTAATTAAACACAACCTTGAGTTCATCTTGATTTCATCAAACCATGTAGACTATAAATCTTAATCTCAAATCCTGAATGTTAGCATTAAACTTTTAAAGAACTGTGCCAAATCCAAAACAATTCCTGAAGAGCTGAGAAAAAATTTAAATGCCTAACATTTAAGATGTAGCAACATAATTTATTATCTTTAAATAAATAAAAAACACTGTTAAATCTTTACAGTACTGGACAGCCTGCTAAAATTTCCCTAAAGGGTTCAGCGGCAACCTATCCCGGAAGTCACAAAAGATTAAAAAAATAAAAAAACTCAAGACATTGTTAGTCTTACCTGAGGTCATAGTTAATTAATCAAATGTACAAAATAATAAGGTATTACTAGGATTCTAGGATGGTAGCAAGGAGGAAGCCACTGCTGACCAGGAGAAACACTGGGGAGAATCCTTTTAAAAATGAGCAAAGTGGCCTTACCCTTTCTCCAGTGTCTGCTGGGGGTGCTGCCCTGGCTCCCTGTGTCCACTGGGATCGTTACCTGCTTTCCAGTGTCAGCTGGGAACATCACCCAGTTTCCATTGGCCACTGGAAAAGGTTGTTCATCGACCCTCTGACTCCCTGGGTCGTCCACCTTGTCAAGCTAATCTGACTGTTCTGGCTGGTTGCAGCTCTATCTCTCGTATGTAATCTTGTTTTTACCTATTTTAAGATAGATAGATAGATAGATACTTTATTTATTCCGACAGAAATTATTGAGTATAATATACATAAATATAATATAAATATGTAATACATAAATATAATATACACATTATTCATAGATTTTGACGTCTCTGCAATTGTGTCCCGTTTACTCTTCTAGCTTTTTGTTACAGGGGTTCATCTGACATTTGCAAAATAACATTTTAATAATCACCAAACCTTTTATCAAAATGTTCTAGACCAGAAAAGGTCTCTGCAAAAAAAGCAATAACAGAATTGATGCCAAATGGCATGATGTCTACTATGGCTGAAAGTAAGATAGTTTTAATACTGGTGATGAGGTGAATGTGTCACAACACACAGTGCATCAAACTGGGACTGCATAGTCACAGATTAGTCAAAGTGCCCATGTTGACTCTTATCTGGTATCAAAAAACCCATCCAACTTCTGTGTTCTTCAAGATCATGTGAACGTTCAGGCTTTTAGTTGAACATCAACTTCATTTACAAAAAAAAAAAATATTAAAGTAACACAAAGTTAGTTAATCTTTCATCACTTACAAGTAGAGATCATCTACATTTGTATCCTGTGTTTCTATATTTAGTTAAATGGTTTGAATAATGTTTGACAAAAGTAGCTTTGACATAAGAATGAATTCTAAAACAATCTATGCATGTGTAGGCTTCATCCTTCTTTAATCAGTCCCAACACAATTAACCTAATTTACCACTTAGACGGTACTTTCCCTGTGCTCCCTGGAATGTGGGACCTGCTTACATGATAAATGCACACTTAATTACAGCTCTAGGGAAAATGCCAAGTAGTCAGTTATGAAACCCTGTAAATGCTGAGCAACCTCAAAGTTACTCAGATTACTAATGTAACTACATGAAAGAAAACTAGACCTTTTGAAGAGTCAGGGCAATTCAAGGTGTTTTTGCCTCACATTACTGAATCTAGATGATGTTGTACAAATTAGGTAATACATATTATTACCTATTGAATTTAAAGTAAATATTAAAGATGATTTATTGCATAAAATAATCCAGTTTACACATAAATAGAATATACGTGTTGCAAAACACCTAAATATTTCTTGTTGAATCAAAAATACAATATGCCAGCTAGGCAACAGTGTGCATAGATGTGTGTTCTCATATGGTTGTGGCGGTGTGCCTCATTAATTTTGACATTGGTGTCTGCTGAATGTTCTTGTGGTTGCTAAAATAATATTATGTTAGTTATGTAATATAATATCAACTTCTACTTTCAGTTGCTTTGGTACTCTCTCACCAACTTCTCTAGAAAAGCGGTTTGTATTAAATTATATCACTCAAAATGGTTTAACTATAGAACCATTTGTTTCTTCACTCATTTTTAGAAACTGCTTCAGTCAGAATTGCAGAGGGTCCTGTGCTACCCAAAACAACGTGCACAATGCAGGAACACTGTAACCTGTTACACACTGACTGATCTAAACCCAGGGGACAAATAAGATTGCCAATTCACCTTTTGCAAGTTTTAGGAGATGCGCCTAAATAGTTGGAGAGCCTGCCAAAGCTCCTCCAAGACTCCTTACAGACTGAAGCGTGGCACCCACAATACCACGCTACTTCCCACTCTACTCTTCTAGTGTTGTGAGTAGTCATAATGTTATGGGAAGGGCTGTGGGTGTGCTATGGGGGTGTGTGTTTAGGGGTGGTCCTGCTCAGAGCGCCTTACAAACACAACATTACTATCGTTTTTAGTTCTGCTGGAATGGACAGAGCGCACACGCACCCTGAGCGCGGATGTAATAGTGATGAGGCAGCCTGAGTAAGCGCGGTGTCTGACAGGACCAGCCGGAGGGAAGGATGGATTAAATCACTCAGCTGCGGATCTGCTGAAGGAACGATGCAGGAGAGAGCATGTGCAGTCGGAGGAAGATCGTGTACAGTCTGTTGGTATTATCCGTGCTGCAGGTGGGACTCGGAGCGGCCAGCGTTGCGCTCGGTGCAGTGGCGATCAGCAGAGCCCGAGCCGAACACAGGACCCAGCAGGGCCACGCGTCACCCGTGTGGAGCGGGGTGTGTGTACGTGTCATCTTACACATTCTAACAGTTATTATTATTATTATTGGTTTGTTATTATTGTTATTGGCTTGTTATTATTGTTGTTGTTGTAGTTGGTTTATTATTATTATTATTATTATTATTATTATTATTATTATTACTGGTTTGTTTTTATCATTGTTGTTGGCTTGTTATTATTATTATTGTTGTTGGCTTGTTATTATTATTATTGTTGTTGTAGTTGGTTTATTATTATTGTTGTTGTGGTTTTATTATTATTATTATTATAGTAGTAGTAGTAGTAGTAGTAGTATAGTTGTTGTTTTGTTATTGTTATTATTATTGGTTTGTTACTACTGTTGTTGTAGTTGGTTTATTATTATTATTATTGGTTTGCTATTATTACTGTTGTTTGCTTGTTATTATTATTATTGTTTTATTATTATTATTATTATTAGTAGTAGTAGTAGTAGTATTATAGTTGTTGTTGTTTTGTTATTGTTATTATTATTGGTTTGTTATTACTGTTGTTGTAGTTGGTTTATTATTATTATTATTGTTTTATTATTATTATTATTAGTATTATAGTTGTTGTTGTTTTGTTTTTATATACTATTATATACTACAATAATTAGTAGTATTAGTAGTAGTAGAATTGCTGTTGTTTTGTTGTTGTCATTACTGTTGTTTTGTTATTATTATTGTTGGCTTGTTATTAATATTGTTGTTGTTTTGTTGTTATTATTATTATTAGTAGTAGTATTGCTGTTTTGTTGTTGTTGTTATTATTGTTCTTGTTTTCTTACTATTATAGTTGTTTTTATTATTATTAGTAGTAATATTATTATTATAGTTGTTGTTTTGTTATTATTATTATTATTAGTAGTAGTATTACTGTTGTTTTGTTGTTATTATTGTTCTTGTTTTATTATTATTATAGTTGTTTTATCATTAGTAGTAGTTATAGTATTATTATAGTTGTTGTTTTGTTATTATTATTATTATTATTATTAGTAGTAGTAGTAGTATTGTAGATGTTGTTTTGTTATTACTATTATTATTATTATTATTATTATTATTAGTAGTAGTAGTAGTAGTAGTAGTAGTATTGCAGTTATTTTGTTGTTGTTATTATTATTGTTTTATTTTTTATTATTATTATGATTAATTTCCTCCATGTGCTGGGTACAGACTTTTTAAATATTATTATAACTCCCCAAATGAAAGTTTTTTTTCATTTGAACGTGTAGAGGATTTTCACATAAACTTTATTACTTCAACACAGATTAACAAAAATAAGCATGTGTTCATGTGTTGAAGTAATCCAATTACATGTTGTCGTTTCTTTGTTGTGTGTGTGTGTGTGTGTGTGTGAAACCCAAATCTTGTCTACAATCGGCCTGAAATATTTTATTTAGCTGAGAAATAAGAAGGAACTTGTGGATGTACATCAAAGATGTATTGTAGATATAGATTAAAAACCTATAAAAGTACTTATTAAAGTTAATTTTATTTGTGTTTATGTGGGATTTTTGTGGTTTCCTCCTACCTCATGATAATGAACTTACTGGTGGACTGACTTCTGCAAAATTGTCCCTAGGTTAAAGTAAGTGAAAAAAATACATAAGTTTGTAATGCCCTGTGATATATTTTCACCTTTATCAAGATGAAGTACAACAGCTGATTAGTAGCACTTCTATTGTTTTTTATCTGCAAACCACATACATTCAAATACAATACATACAGTGTTAATTTTATATTGACATACCATGTAGTACATAGCATGAAATACTACTTTTGTGATCTTTTTCAACGTTGTTGATTATTCTACTTAAATACATTTGGTAAATGTATAAATACATTCCATTCGTAGGAGTAATGTTTTGATTCTTCACTGTAATAAATAGTAAACAGCACAGTACTATACTAATACTATGCCCATAAGCTATGTTGTTGTGTGAATGAAGGCCATGTAAGGTTATTTTAATAGAAAATGCTGTTCCCTGGTCGATGACATTTAAAATATCTGTTATAAATATTTGTTTAGTGTAAAAGAACATATATCATAATTCCATTGCATTGCATTCCACTCTAATGCTTGGATGGTCACTTTTAATGCAAATATGCAAATGACTGTATGAAAAATAACTTCTTTTTAAATTGGTTAGGATTCTATCTTCTTTACAGTGTACTTTTTACAGTAAAATGTATCTGATTGGTCTCTTCTAGTTTCTTGTCTGTGGACTCTGTGGGATGCTGTGTGCAAGAAAAAGGACCGGCCTGCTTGTAAGTACACATACTGCAGTGTCTCAGCTATACACATGAGCACTTTGTAGGCAATATGTATATATGCCAAAAGTGTTAAAAATTACAAATAAATGTTTTGTCTTGCATACAGTAAATTGTCTTAAACACCATTTAAACATAACGTTTGTTTTTGTTAAGTTTATCTTTTAAACACTTAATAAACAGTATTAAACACAAAAGTCAACTTTTTTTGTGAACAATTGTTTTATTGTTTTTTAAAAACTTATATGTTGTCATACATGTTATCATGAACACAAACGAACATAGAACCCCCCCCCAGGTGTGTTGGCCGAAAAAACAAAAATAATTAAGATACAGACAATGCATAGCAGAACGTATACATAAGAACAATAGCTTCATAAAAATAAAAGAGAGACACAAAAAAATAAGAATGGCAAATAAATAACAACTCTAGCAAGAGCCCAGTAAAGACTCCACTGATTGGAGCGCTTTCTTCCAAGCATTAATAGTTCTTGACTGAGCTCCATGTATACGAGCAACTGAAAGTTCCAAAGAAATAATGTCAAGTGCAGACAAAATCCATTGCAAATGTTGACATATTGATAATCATGTATCATCATCTTATGTTATGGTAGCTTCATCTTGTAATAAGGATGTTTTTGAGCTGGAAGGACTGGCAGTCTGATTAGGATCTATAAAAATAAAGAAACTCACTGTATATACTGTATATATATATATATCCTGGTTAAAAATATCCCCAAAATTTAAAAGCAAAATTGAAGTGGTTTATTATTAGAGTTTAAACTGGATGTCCCATCAAACATCTGTAGAGACATCTCAGAATTGCTGTACCCCAACACTTCCCAACTAACCATAAAGAATTTATAAAAATCTGGTTAAAAATAATAATTATAATAATAATGAACCAAAAGCATTTCATTACATTAGGTAAAGTTATTTCACTGGCTGTATTCACTTTCAGTGATTAACATGAGGGTTTTTGTATTTTAAAATTTTAGTGGTTTTATGTGCTTTCTTGTCATATACAAATTGCAGGCTGTGACAATCATACGACAGAAAGGTTGGCAGTCAGGTCTTCTATAGTACATTGAAAAGCTAATGCACTGGCTGCACCAAACAACACTCAGTATATTAATCAGATAAAGTGGTCTAGTAATACATTAAAAACCTTTCATAACTTATTTAACCTGGATTTATTTCATTTGACATTACACTGTAATGCTTAAAAACCACATACATACAGTTTGGTTTAAGATGAACTGATTCCTGTATCGATATGGAGGCCTTTTTGCTCTGAGTTACTGCATAGGGAAGAGATTCAATTAGGCACCTTGAAAGGGAAAGTAGAGGACTCATAGGAGAAATGAGAGTGTTAATGACAGATCTATAGCAAAGTGAAACCTAGTCTGAAAGGACTTTTTCCTCACACTTACTGCTTGTGTTTTTCACTCAGTCCCCCATCTAAAGTAAATGATTCTAATCATCATGCTTCATTCTTCTTTGAATTACATCAGTTGTGTTTAATTTAGTATATATTAGGACTGAATATTGTTGCGACCCCACCACCACACTTTACCCATCAGTAAAATGCACTTTATGTAGCTGAGACCGTCATTGCCGTGACAAAACTCCAATATGAATAGTTAATGTTATAGTTAAATTAACATTATGAATTATTATTAAAAAGTTCATAATTATCAAAAACATGCATGCAATGCCTAGAACTTAAATGACCATATACACTGATCAGCCATAATATTAAAACCACCTCCTTGTTTCTACACTCACTGTTCATTTTATCAGCTCCACTTCCCATATAGAAGCACTTTGTAGTTCTACAATTACTGACTGTAGTCTATCTATTTCTCTACATACATTTTTAGCCTGCTTTTACCCCCACAGGACCACCACAGAGCAGGTATTATTTAGGTGGTGGATCATTCTCAGCACTGCAGTGACACTGACATGGTGGTGTGTTAGTGTGTGTTGTGCTGGCATGAGTGGATCAGACACAGCAGTGCTGCTGAAGTTTTTAAATACCATGTCCACTCACTGTCCACTCTATTAGACACTCCTACCTAGTTGGTCCACCTAGTAGATGTAAAGTCAGAGACGATCACTCAACTATTGCTGCTGTTTGAGTTGGTCATCATCTAGACCTTCATCAGCGGTTTGCTGATGGCTGGATATTTTTGGTTGGTGGACTATTCTCAGTTCAGCAGTGACAGTGAGGTGTTTAAAAACTCTATCAGCGCTGTCATGTCTTATCCACTCATGCCAGCACAACACACACTAACACACCACCACCATGTCAGTGTCACTGCAGTGCTGAGAATGATCCACCACCTAAATAATACCTGCTCTGTAGTGGTCCTGGGAGAGACCTGACCATTGAAGAACAGCATGAAAGGGGGCTAACAAAGCATGCAGAGAAACAGATGGAATACAGTCAGTAATTGTAGAACTACAAAGTGCTCCTATATGGTAAGTGGAGCTGATAAAATGGACAGTGAGTGTAGAAACAAGAAGGTGGTTTTAATGTTATGGCTGATCTGTGTATATTTTTTAAAAGGTCTATAGTTAAGAACCACTCTAGTAGGTATTTATTTTTTATTTAATTTTAATTTCATAATTCTTTGCTCTGATTTACTGATGATCTTATACAACACAAGCATATGTTTTGTAGTACTGGATCACTTTTGATTATTGGCAATGCTAAAAGTAAAAAAGTAAAAGGGTTTTGGTCACACCCATAAAAGTAATATAGGTTTTATATGCTTTTAACTTTATGGCAACAGTGTGGGCAGTTGTAGCCTAGTGGTTAAGGTACTGGACTGGTAATCAAAAGGTTGCTGGTTCAAGCCCCACCTGCCAGGTTGCCAATGTTGGGCCCTTGAGCAAGGTCCTTAAACCTCAATTGCTTAGACAATATACTGTCACAGTACTGTAAGTCGCTTTGGATAAAACTGTCTGCTAAATGCTTTCCACAGACACATTTTAGAATCCTTCCCAAAGGAGTAGAGACTGTTGCAGCCTGAAAAGCCATAAAAATGTCCATGCTTTGTCCAACAAGTTGATGGTTAGCTCTCAGCATACTTGTATTAAATGTGGTTTATTGAATGTGGAAAGTAATGGGATGCTCTTCCCTTCTTACATTTTCATTTTACTGTGCCATAATGTGTTTCTTTTGCCCTACCTTCGACTTCTATTCCCCATATCATTTGCTGTTACAATCACTTTACGCTCTCGTTGATCAAATTTACTTATTACATTGTTTCCACACATTAGTAAATGACTGAAATGATAGCTTCTCTTGTTTCATAATGGCTCTTTGTAATGGCATTTTGGACATGTTACCATGTTAGAGCGCTGTAAATCACCTTCATGCTTTCCACCTCCTCATTTGTTTTTGCTTGATGCAGTACAACATCCAAGTTTGGTTATTGCACTTCGTGCATAGATCAACAGTAGTATCAAACAGAGTATAAGCTCAGCTAGAGGTACAAAGTGATGGCACTGATATAGTTGGGGCCAAGTAAAAATGCTTCTATTTTGCATTTTTTTATTATTTAATATATGTTGTATTAATGTTTTATTACAAATCATATAATCAGTAACAATTTGAGTGAAAAAAACGTTCATGAAGGTACATAATTTCTTGGTATTTGGTATAGCCATATTTATAACAGGTAAACAGTGGCTGCTAATAAATTAGCTTGAACAAGGTTCTGATGAGTATATCAAATCTACATGGTCACAATCATCTGGATTGGATAAGACATGGACATTTTTGTATATGGAATTTACATGATTCATTTACAAATGTGCTTTTCACTAGTTGTTCAACATACTAAGAAATTGTGAACCTTTCCACTCAAATTATTATGCTTAATATTATTATGATTATATGATTATGATTAAGGCCCTACCGAATTCACAGCCATGGAAATTGCCTCACAGACCATGACATGAACCTTTTCCTGTGTGTTTTGCTGTTAAATTCAAACCTTAAGCTTTGTGTTTAGCGTTTTAAAGTTTTTAATTTGTGTAGCATTCAAGTGCCTGATATTTACTGGTTAATTTGCACTGTAAGGCGGTCCTAGCAACCATGTCATTTTAGTTAGCAATCTGTCAGTAAAAATGTCCACGTTGTCAAAGTCTAAAGCAGCTAAAAACACTACTCGGGTAACTGAGTTAGGAAAACTCTCAACTAATTCTGTGGATGCAGAAGGATGCAAATTATTCTATCATTCAATTTAATTATTTTATTTTTTTTTAATGCATTTTCTCCCCATTTTACTCCAGATTTAGCATATTTAATTTTGTCTTCCGCTGCTGAGGGATACCTGATTGCATCTCAGGAGAGCACGTCACTGTAAACGTCTCTTCCAACATGTGCACAACCTTCCTCTTCTCGCCCCTGCATTTTGCACTTCTGCCAATCAGGGTCCTAACACAGCATATGAAGATCCCACCCCACACATAGTCCGGCCCCCACCCTGCAGATACAGTGGCCAATTAGTATCTGCTGCAGGCACTGCCAATTGTGCCCGCTAGATGGCGCCCAGCCGACCGATGGCAACGCCGAGTTTCAAACCGAGTAGTTCAGAATCTCGGCGATGGTGTGCTAACGGAATATCCTGCTGCGCCACCAGGGCACCATCATTCAGTGTGTGTAATTTAATGACTGCCATAAAATGTGGGACTTACTAAACATTTGGGCCACCACAAGATATCTAAAGATATCTAAAGTCTAAAAGACCTTCCTTAATAGCTGTTTGGCTAACAATGGAGGAGAGCACTGTTAGCATGTTGCTCCAAAATCATATATAGGAAGCTTAGCATTTTTAGTCATGCCACGATGTATAGCAGGATTATAGCTTAATTGCTTTATGAAGTACTCCTGTGTAGCGCTTTGTACACATGTTGTGTTATTTTGCTATAGTTTGTAACCAATTTGTATATAAAATCACTATTCACAATACATGGCACTCTTGGCAATACATGGCACTTCCATTGTAGTGTTCTCATTTATAAAATAATTCAGTAATATCTTTCCTATAGCTTTCAACATGCAGTACTTTGTAGCTTTTCTTTCTTTTTATTTTAGTAAAACTGTACAAAACACAAAGTTTTATATTAAATATTTATGTAAACACACCTACATTCCATGAACATTTAACCACTGTGTAAGACACAATGCAATTAATTCATTAAACAAGTCATTAGCTAAAAAGGCATATTTTGCACATTTATAACAGGCAAAATACTTTAATAGGAAAAGGGTCAGAACTGCAGACTCGCCAGTCTAGCAACTGCATCCTCTAATTATGCAGTCATGCTGTTAATAAATGTTACTTGTTTTTATGTTTAATAAGCAAGGATTTCTCTAGATCTTGCAAATGCTTTGATAATATCATGCACTGTAGATAAAATATACTAAAATGCTTTACTTTTGTCTGTACTTGTATTAAATCAAAACCAGATATAAAAGAGTAGCTACAGCATTATATACAATTTGTGTAGCATTCAAGTGCCTGATATTTACTGGTTAATTTGCACTGTAAGGCGGTCCTAGCAACCATGTCATTTTAGTTAGCAATCTGTCAGTAAAAATGTCCACGTTGTCAAAGTCTAAAGCAGCTAAAAACACTACTCGGGTAACTGAGTTAGGAAAACTCTCAACTAATTCTGTGGATGCAGAAGGGGTTGGGGGGGGGGGGGGGGCAAATTATTCTATCATTCAATTTAATTATTTTATTTTTTTTTTAATGCATTTTCTCCCCATTTTACTCCAGATTTTGCATATTTAATTTTGTCTTCCGCTGCTGAGGGATACCTGATTGCATCTCAGGAGAGCACGTCACTGTAAACGTCTCTTCCAACATGTGCACAACCTTCCTCTTCTCGCCCCTGCATTTTGCACTTCTGCCAATCAGGGTCCTAACACAGCATATGAAGATCCCACCCCACACATAGTCCGGCCCCCACCCTGCAGATACAGTGGCCAATTAGTATCTGCTGCAGGCACTGCCAATTGTGCCCGCTAGATGGCGCCCAGCCGACCGATAACAACGCCGAGTTTCAAACCGAGTAGTTCAGAATCTCGGCGATGGTGTGCTAACGGAATATCCTGCTGCGCCACCTGGGCACCATCATTCAGTGTGTGTAATTTAATGACTGCCATAAAATGTGGGACTTACTAAACATTTGGGCCACCACAAGATATCTAAAGATATCTAAAGTCTAAAAGACCTTCCTTAATAGCTGTTTGGCTAACAATGGAGGAGAGCACTGTTAGCATGTTGCTCCAAAATCATATATAGGAAGCTTAGCATTTTTAGTCATGCCACGATGTATAGCAGGATTATAGCTTAATTGCTTTATGAAGTACTCCTGTGTAGCGCTTTGTACACATGTTGTGTTATTTTGCTATAGTTTGTAACCAATTTGTATATAAAATCACTATTCACAATACATGGCACTCTTGGCAATACATGGCACTTCCATTGTAGAGTTCTCTTTTATAAAATAATTCAGTAATATCTTTCCTATAGCTTTCAACATGCAGTACTTTGTGTTTTGTACAGTTTTACTAAAATAAAAAGAAAGAAAAGCTACAAAGTTTTACATTAAATATTTATGTCAACACACCTACATTCCATGAACATTTAACCACTGTGTAAGACACAATGCAATTAATTCATTAAACAAGTCATTAGCTAAAAAGGCATATTTTGCACATTTATAACAGGCAAAATACTTTAATAGGAAAAGGGTCAGAACTGCAGACACGCCAGTCTAGCAACTGCATCCTCTAATTATGCAGTCATGCCGTTAATAAATGTTACTTGAAGTTTTTATGTTTAATAAGCAAGGATTTCTCTAGATCTTCCAAATGCTTTGATAATATCATGCACTGTAGATAAAATATACTAAAATGTTTTACTTTTGTCTGTACTTGTATTAAATCAAAACCAGATATAAAAGAGTAGCTACAGCATTATATACAATTTGCAGATAAAATATTTTTCCTTGTCTAGACTTATACATTTCCACCATTATGATATTAATAAAGTGCATGTAAAAGCAAAATTCATTTCAATATTTAAATAATCTTATACAGACATGGAATTTGGGCCAATATGCAGATTAATACACTTTATCACTCTCCCCTGAGGACAAACATTGAAAAATTCAGTATGCCCTTGCAATTAAGGGTAAAGCACTAATGAGAGTCGGGACTGTGACTAAACAACACAAGCAGGGAGTCTGCACTCTGTGTAATCTGAGCTAAAAGTTACTGAAAAGTGATGAGGTTGCATTTTGTTGACCTTTGATAACACCCCTCTCCTGGCAGAGTTTGAAAAATTAAAAACAACAGAGTGGCACAATTCATAGCTGATATAAAATTGCTCTCATTTATGTTTATTGTGTGTCGTGTGTTCTGCTGTACTTTTGTATTGCTGATTATGCCTTAACCTTTACAGAGTAAAACCCTGGAGTAACAGATTATGCAAAAATTTTGTGTGTAACTAAATATAGGTCTGCCTCATAATAAATCAAATTGTATTACAATTGTATATTATTTATACTCTGTCTTTGGAAAAGTTGGGATATGTTGTAAAAAGTAATAAACACAAGAATCTGTGATATGTTAATTCTCTTGAACCTTTATTTTACTGACAAAAATACAAAGAAATGTCAAGCCAAGTCAAATTTATTTAAATATAGCGCTTTTTGCAATGGAAATTGTCTCAAAGCAACTTTACAGAATCCAGGACCAACAGACCAAAAACCCCTATTGAACAAGCCGAGGGCAACAGTGGCAAGGAAAAACTCCCCTAAAATACAGGAAGAAACCTTGAGAGGAACCACACTCAGCAGGGACCCCATCCTCTTTTGCCGGCCTGGAGGACACTTTATATAAATAGGATTTACACAGATCATACAAACACAAAATTAAATTGAACTGAAAGTTATAACTAGCAAAAAAAATATATATAATCATTGGAGTTCTTCATTGTTCAGTCCAGTCTGTGATAAAGTAAAATGAAAAAAAAAAAACTTTAATACTTGCCTGACCAACTTGATTGTATTTTGTAAATATAAACAAAATTTCATTTAACCTGCAAAATACTCAAAAAGTTGGGACGGGGCAAAATTAGATTGAAAAGTTAACAGAAAATTTAATTTACACTATTTTTAAATATTCCACAATAAGCAAATGAATTTGTAACAGGTTAGGGTTTTATGATTGGGTATAAAAAGAAGATCCACCAAAGGTTAAGTCTTTGCAAGCAAAGATCGGTTGTGCCTAAATACTCTGTCTTGGTATTGGGGTTGCCTTATTGACTACGACATTAGTGACTTGCTTATTCATAAAGTAAGTACCATTGAAAGTGAGGCGTGTATTGGGATTTATTAGAGACATATGCAGCCATTAAGACTATGTCTTTTACCAGGAAGTCCATGGTTATTTCAGTAAGACAATGCCAGGCCTCATGCTGCTATCATTACAGCAGCATGGCATTGTAGACATGTGTGCTTGACTGGCCTGCCTGCAGTCCAGATGTCTCCTGTTGAAACTGTGTGACGCAGAATGCAGAGGAGAATCAGACAATGGCAAACACAGCTTGTTGAGCAAATAAAGTCTTCTATCATGCAAAAATGGGCAACAATTCTACATGTAGGCTGCAACAATATAACATAACATTTTTTAAACCACTGATCAGATGTGGAAAGTAAAGAATTACATTTACTCGCGTTTTATATATATATAGATAGATAGATAGACAGACAGACAGACAGACAGACAGACAGACAGACAGATTCAACGTTATTGTCATTGCTCAGTACAGGTACAAGGCAACGAAATGTAGTTAGCATCTACCAGAAGTGCAAATAGTAGCATTGTTATTGTAATTGAGTAGTATTTTTGTGTACTTGTATTTTTTAAAGTCGATTTTACAACCTGTAATTTTACTTTTACTTAAGTATGTTTTGTATTAAGAATTGTAATTCGCTACATTTTAAATAACATCCGTTACTGAGTAAAAAAAAAAAAAAACGCTAAAAAAAATCGTGTCTGGGAAACTGCTGCAGTGAATGCTGGGATGGAGAATAAACTGGTGCTAAAATCTCAAAAAGATGGCAACAGACAAGTCAGACACTTGTGCGGGCCCATTTTAATGCGAAGTTGAACTTGAAGCAAATTAACCCCTGGCCATATCTGAGGGACTTTATAATGCAGTGTAAGCTGTGTTTGCCCAGAGAGACTGAACTAGCAGCTTATAAAAACTCAACATCAAACCTGCGCAAACATGTAGAGGTAAGTTGAATAATACTTGTACCGTTGCAGTTGTAGATTAGTTGCTCAAATTAGCCATAAGACATTGATGCCTGCTGTTGCTAAGACATTGCTAATGTTTGCTAATGGCACTACTGACCTGGACTAGGTAAGTTGGTTAGCATCAACTTACATCTTGAAGGTTTTCTTTGAGTCATTTAGTGAAAGTCACAACACTTGTAACCTTGACTTGTTTTGAGTTGAGATTTGCAGTATGACTGTTGTTTGGTATTTGTTGGTGATGAAAAGAAGGCTGGTCTACAGAATCCACAATTTATGCCAACTTCAGTGGTTATGGTCTGTACTAAAATGACACATTACACATCCCTAAATGTTTTAAATGTTGTATCAACATTTTTTTTCTATTATACTGTATTTAACAACTGTTGTGAGATTTATATCCACTTGTCATGTTTGCAGTACACAGGAGAGACTACGGTGGCCGAGAAGTGCAAAACAAATTTACATTTCAGAAAACAAAATTACAAAAAAACAAAAACAAATTTACAACAAAAGCAAAAACAAATTTACAAGTGCTCGGGTACCCAGTGTTTGTAAATTTGTTTTGTCATATGTAAAAGTGTTTCAGCACTTGTAAATTTATTTTCGGCATATGTAATTTTGTTTTCTGAAATGTAAATTTGTTTTGCACTTCTCGGCCACCGTAAGAGACACCCTCTCCTTCTGTTAAAAAAAGGAACTAAGTAACATTTACTAATAAAGTTTAAATGAGTTACTTTGAGTTACTTTTAAATGGGCCCGCACAAGTGTCCGAGTAGATTTTTAGACTAGTAATTTTACTTGTACTTAAGTACAAATTCATCAAAGTAATAGTACTTTTACTTGAATACAATATTTTAGTACTCTTTCCACCTCTACCACTGATACACAACCATTACATTCATTACCCAACATTAATATAGACATGGTCCCCACTTTTGTGTTAACAGTATTAACGTTCCTAAGCTTTCCTCTAGATTTTAAATCATGGGAAAAACTGAGGCTTTTATTCTGTCCAGCCATCAAGGCATTACTGAAGTCACACACTGATGTTGAGAGATAAAACCTGTTTACATTTGACTGTCTGATTCATTTCAAAAAGTGTTGGATGGAGCTGAGGTCAGATCACACATGCAAACAATTTCTTTGTGAACTGTTTTTGCACATGGGTAAAATTTAGCTGTAACAGGAAAGAGCAATTTTCTGTTACTGTATGCTGTAGCATTGAGTTTCCTTTTTGCTTGAATCTGTGGGCCAAGCCTACAACATCAGAAACAGTGCAAGAACAACAATGTTTACATAAAACTATCTAATAAGAAATCTAATACTAAATATAATCTCCCCATTTCTGTCTTCTTTTCCTTCTTTTTCAACCCCCCCTTCAATTGTCTATCTATCAGATGATCCTGTTCTCAGCCTGCTGCATTTGTGGTCTGATCGGTGGGATCCTTAACTTCCAGTTTGTCCGGGCGCTAGTAAAAAGACCAGACAGGGTACAGTCCTTACACATGGCCGCCATGACTCTTGCATGTCTGGGCATCAGCAGCTGTACACTTTCCACGTGGCTGACGTGCCGGCTGGCCAGCAGCGAGCAGCAGCGAATGTTCCTGGAGCGCGAGCACTCACTGCATCACTCACATGAGATGACTGAAAAGGTAGAGGACAAATTTAAGGAGAGCAGTCACACTGCGTGTCATGGCAAGCTATATATTGCTTGTTTTTCTGACAATGCTTTGTTCGTTAGGGTGACTGACATCTCAGTTGGCATACAGTGTGTGTGCGTGTGTGTTGAGATTCTGTCAAATGTAGCCATACCATTCAGAAATGTGTTAGTGTCTATCTAAGTGTTTCATCTACTGTTTTAATTCTAATAGTTTTGATCATATAAGATTCAGCAGATGTTTCTGAAGAGCCAAAGCTGTTGTTACCAAAGATCTCTACTGTTTTTTTAAACTGTTTTAGCCAAATGATGTGAACACCAATGACTTTCAATTCCAGTTGCTTCTCTAATATGTAAATTTTATCACATTTTTACATTTGATGTTTTACATTTAATTAAGCAATCAACAACAATCACCAACATAAGAAAAGTCTAGTTCAATAAAAACTTAACAACATTTTTCATAAAAATTAATTCTACTTACCCTAAAAAAGAAGCCAAAGTGTTGTTTCTTTTCCATATGAAACCCGTGAGAATGCTCTGCCAGGGAGAATATAAATTTTAAGATCTTTTTGATTAATTTTTAATTGATTGATTTACTTTATTGATCCCCGAAGGGAAATTGCGGCTTTTAAAGGTTTTTATGGCACAAAATCAGCTTTTGACTGTCGTAAAGAAATACTTTTTGGCTGATGTTAAAAGTTCACTAAATTGTGCCGCGCACCAGAGCTGGGATATTGAATACATTGTATCGAATCTCAGCTCTGCCATCCGGCTGGGCTGGGCGGCTATATGAACAACGTTTGGCTGTTGTTCATCCAGGGAGGGAGTCAGATAGGGACCTCATAACTGATGCAATTACGACCTCTGCTGGGTGATTGATGGCATCTGCACAGAGTAGAGTAATAATGCGATTGGGGTGTGGCTCTCTGTGCACAAGGCTGATGCGCATATGAACTCGCCTTGTGCAGGTGAAAAGATGCAGTCAGCTACTGCACATGTGTCGGAGGGGGTGTGTCTCAGTTCGCTCTCCTCAATCGGGGCAGGGGTCAGCACCAGTAGAGAGGAGGCATAGCGCAATTGGCTAAAAAAATTGGACACTGTTAAAGTATTAAACTAGTAATCAGAAGGCCCTGGTGGGAAAGACCTATTTAAGTAAAGACTATTTTATTTTTTTAACATTTACCTATGAAAATCAAATCACAGCAATAACAACTAAAGCAATGACATTTGTCACATACATGTGTTTTCTCTTTCATTTTTAAAGCAGGAAGTTTTGGATACCTCAAGCAACGGCATCTCACAAATTTCTTACAATGGACGGAGTGCATCGCCATGACATACCAGTATTAAGTGAAATAATGACTTCACATTCTTGGCAGGACTCTCCTAATGTTCAAGGATGAGTGGCACTGACATGGTGGAGCTGACAGCCATTATTGGGACATTGTGCATCTCTTTTTGCTCATTACTCACCTCTGTGGACTGAGCACCAAACAGCGTTCAGGCACTTGATGCCTCAGGACAAGCCATTAGTAGAGCACACTGATGATAAGCACAGAGCATTGTATCAAGGAACACAGAATAAGCATGTCATGTATTTATTTTATCTTATATTATTTCTTCTCCTCCTGCTTCATCCTTTTATTATTTCTGTTAATAATATCTGGGAATGTTAATATGTATGTCATACTGAATGCTGTTACCTCAAATATACCAAATGCACAATGTCAATTGCTTGTGCAAGAGAAAACTAATTTATTCATTTACTGTATTTTTATATAGATGCTTCATATAAAATATAATAAAATAACTGAAATGCCTTGATGCCTGTGAGATTGTGTTCGTTATTTACACAGGAAGAAGCAGAAGCTGAAAAATATTTGGCTTTTTATTAAGATCTTGAGAGTTTAATTCACTGGTGGACTCAAGGAGGGGGTTCCCTATGGTGAAAAGTATTGCTGAAGAGCCATTTAAACAAGACAAAGTGCCCTATTGGTTGCCTTTCACAAGACAAAAAATATCAAGTGCCCCTTCATTGGAGAAAATGTGATGTGGTGCAATTACAATAGAATAAACGGACATTTCCTTGGAACAAATAAAGTGCCTTTCTTGCAATAAATTATGATAATGTGCCCTCTAGAGCTAGAGAACTCTTAACAGGTCTTAACAGGTGTCATTCCACTGTGGCTCGGTGGGTAGCACTGTCACCGCACAGCAGAAGATCCTGGGTTTGATCCCTAGGCGGGGCGGTCCAGGTCCTTTCTGTGTGGAGTTTGCATGTTCTCCCCGTGTCTGCGTGGGTTTCCTCCGGGAGCTCCGGTCCACAGTCATTCAGGTGCAAAATAATAGTGTTTTTCTGATGAAAAAACAAAGTCATAAAGTGCCCTCTTAGATGTCCTTCTAAGTTAGAAAACATGATGAAGTGCCCTTGCAATAGAAAGAAAAAACCCACAGAAGGAAATGAGATGCAGTGCTCAACAGTTTCCCTTACAACATGCCCTCTAGAGCAAGCTTTCCCAAAGTAGGTGTGGGACGACAGTGTATGGGTGCCGCTAATTACTTTCGATAAGATTTTACTAAAAGCCTGACCATCTCAAGTCAGTGGAAGGGCATGAGAAATGACAGTTACTATATCTGTAAGAAATCTGTTCATATTTTATAGTGTAGAGAAAGATGTACTCAATACATTTCCAAAAATATACATCCTTTCTACTACCAAAACAGAATGTATACTCTAAAATAAAGCAGCTGACTTTTTTAGTAGCATCTAGTGTTACCATAATGTGCCATTAACTGCCAAATTTAGTTTACCATCCTTAGTTCTGTTGACATTTATAGGTGAGAAATAGGACTGGATGTCGATTCTACCTCAGGCATTAAATATTCCACAGTTTTTAATAATCTTTCAAAACCTTTATACTTTTTGATACAATTACACAACTATAGTTGTATTTTACACATTTTGCTGGAATATTGTGAAATGCAATTGCACCATCCCTGCCCATCAGTCTACAGAACTACACAATGTGTACTTGAGACCTTAGGGCTGTTGAATTTGTTTTCATTGGAAGCCTATTGTGCTTTACTTTGGCACAAACCTCTTCTCTGCAGTTGGTCAGAGTGATTTCAGTGCTAAGTGTGCATTTTTGTAGTGGCTGCAACGACAGCAAAACCACACTGGTGCTGAATAAGGTCAACTATCACTGTCACTGCGGTGTGTTACATGCTGACATGCAACACTGTCCATTACATGTAAACTCAATAACAATCTCGAGAGACTGTTTGACTTTCAGTGGTGCCTCATAGACATTATATTTAATTAAAATAAGTCAATACATCCATGAATATGTATAAGCATAAAGTGATATACTAGAAGTCAGAAATAAAAATAGTACATAAAGTAATTTGCAAATTATGGTGTTGCTTAAAATAAGATTTTTTTTGTAACTGCAAATTATCATCCACTGAGGCTCATACTGTAGCCACAAAGCTGGGAGGATGAGACTAACACCAAGACACAGAAAGTTTACCACTGCCTTAATACAAATACATTTCATTTTATTTTGTCTTCATAAAATAGACCAGTTTAATATTATTTGTATACAATTATTTAATATAAAATGTAATGTCAATCTCAGCAGAGCCACTTAACTTGCAGAGCGTCCACAAAAACACAAATAGATGTGTTGGGGATGGAAGTTGGTATAGGTTCTCTTCTTGTTGTAATATGCTCCAAGACTGATCTAGGTCCCTGTGTCAGTGGGATGGGGGAGTCATGTGGCTCCCCCTAGTAGCCTAAACTTGCTCTCCCTATCCAGTATGGTAATAAGAAGCTACTGCAGATTGGTCATGTGTTGAAGAAGGGGGGGCTTTAAGACTACCATGGCTGTCTATACGTGATATGGTGCTGTGTGGAAACCAAACACTGGTATAAGAAGTGGTGGGAGATTGGACACATGGTGAAGATCTCCATGTGCCATTGTTAAACAAAAAAAAAAGGTGTTATCTCTCCCAGACAAAATAAATAAAACTGACAAACATCAAAAGATCTACAGGTCTTGTAGTATTTGGTAATAGTTCCTGTTACATCTGGCATAAAGCTAACAATAATTTTACAATATTCAAATGATAAACATGGAATACAGACCATGGAGTGGCTTGGGAATCTTTGCTGTTTTAGAGCCTAAAGGCTTGTCATAATTGGCACAATAATGAAAATCTGACATTTACAGGAAATTTGGTGAAATTTAAGTGAAATTGCTGATTTTCCTTACTTGCACAGGTATAAGTGCTTATATACATGCTTTATGTGTTGTACTTTCTTTATTAATTAATTGTTGCATTTATTTTTCAGCAGTAATGGAGAAAGATGCCTAAAATTGACTTAAACCCAAAATCGGTACTTTCGCGCTACCTGGCGGTAAAAACACTCCACGCCACTGAAACCATTTAATCTGTGTAATTACTTTTCGATACGAATTAACAGCAATGTATATAGTATTTGTAGCTCATAAATCTAATAAACTATGATTAATGTGAGTTTAATATTGTAAATGACAAGTCCAGGCAGTGAACATACATACACACACACACACACATTGTGACACATAATTACTCACATATATACACTCACACAAACGTACACATACATATTCATACACAAACTTACATGCACATACTCTCACAAGCACACACACACACACACACACACACACACAGAGAGAGAGAGAGAGAGAGAGAGAGAGAGAGAGAGAGAGAGAGAGAGAGAGAGACTTGCACATATACATACATACACTAACACACTTAGATTCTGACACACAATTATGCTTACTCATACACACATGCACACATTCAACTCAAAGGAAGCTTTATTGGTATGACAAATAAGAATATTGGCAAAGCTCAGTTACAGAGAAAAGAAAAATAACAATAAGAAAAAACTAATATATACAGAATAGTTACAGATGCAAAAAAAAGAAATAGAATACAATTATTTCATCCATTTTATCAGCTGTTTCTCTACATACTTTTTTTAAGCTTGCTTTCACCATGTTCTTCAATGTTCAGGACTCCCACAGGACCACCACAGAGCAGGTATTAGTTAGGTGGTGGATGATTCACAGCACTTATCTACTCATACCAGCACACCACACACTAACACACCACCACCATGTCAGTGTCACTGCCAGGTACTGACCATTGAAGAACAGCATGCAGAGAAACAGATGGACTACAGAAGTGCTTCTTTACGGTAAGTGGAGCTGATAAAATGGGCACACACACTTGTACGAATATACATCAAACTTACATGCACATACACTATCATTTACTCAGTACCATGTACTGACCAACACTACACTTTTTCTTTGTATTTATTGTACTGTTGTTTATCGTTACTGTGTGTATTGTATTGTTTTGCACTTTTTGTTCTATGGTGCACCCTGGTCCTGGAGGAACGTTGTTTTGTTTTAGTATGTACTTGTATATAGCTGAAATTACAATAAAGCCTCTCTTGAACTCTCTCTCTTGAAAAATAACATTGAGATCCAGTGTAACTGCTATTCTCTTCCTCTCCGCTGGTGGCGATAAAACCGCTGAATCGTCAAATCCTGGTGTGCTACACTATACACGATGAAACAAACCACGTGTTTCCGTCCTAAACTTTGGGCAACATGGCCAACCTGAATCAGATGGATAAAGACTCTAAACGAGGTGTAAACTGTCCAGCAACATCAGATGTGATTAATCGCTCGGTTAATGGTGAGACTCCGGCTGCTCCGTGTTTAATCCCGTGTTTTGCAGAAGCGTGTAAGCTGTCATCAGCTCAGTACTCGTGTTTGGTGCTGCACACTCACCGCAGACATGTGGCTCTGCCGCCCATGCACCTGCACAAGAAGAGAACTGGAATTCAACAAGAACTCAACGCTGAACTCTTAAAATATTCTAACAGGTATGTAGTACTGATCGGAACTACACTGTACACATCAGATCAGCTGAACTGTGTTAGGTCTGAGCAGGATCTCACCCCTGGCTGGATGTCGTATGTTTGCTATCACTGACCCCGCCAGTTACATAACAATCAGGACATAAAGTTTCTCTATAATTATCACAGCTGGAGTTACAAATGTGTTTGAAAGAGTTTTAATTTTAAGCTTAATTTTACAGACTATGTGACTGACATAGACTCTATGTGACTGTAACAAACAGTTGTACACAGATGTACAATATACTGTAGTACATACAGGGGTTGGACAAAATAACTGAAACACCTGGTTTTAGACCACAATAATTTATTAGTATGGTGTAGGGCCTCCTTTTGCGGCCAATACAGCGTCAATTCGTCTTGGAAATGACATATACAAGTTCTGCACAGTGGTCAGAGGGATTTTAAGCCATTCTTCTTGCAGGATAGTGGCCAGGTCACTACGTGATGCTGGTGGAGGAAAACGTTTCCTGACTCGCTTCTCCAAAACACCCCAAAGTGGCTCAATAATATTTAGATCTGGTGACTGTGCAGGCCATGGGAGATGTTCAACTTCACTTTCATGTTCATCAAACCAATCTTTCACCAGTCTTGCTGTGTGTATTGGTGCATTGTCATCCTGATACACGGCACCGCCATTGGATGCACATGGTCCTCCAGAATGGTTCGGTAGTCCTTGGCAGTGACGCGCCCATCTAGCACAAGTATTGGGCCAAGGGAATGCCATGATATGGCAGCCCAAACCATCACTGATCCACCCCCATGCTTTACTCTGGGCATGCAACAGTCTGGGTGGTACGCTTCTTTGGGGCTTCTCCACACCGTAACTCTCCCGGATGTGGGGAAAACAGTAAAGGTGGACTCATCAGAGAACAATACATGTTTCACATTGTCCACAGCCCAAGATTTGCGCTCCTTGCACCATTGAAACCGACGTTTGGCATTGGCACGAGTGACCAAAGGTTTGGCTATAGCAGCCCGGCCGTGTATATTGACCCTGTGGAGCTCCCGACGGACAGTTCTGGTGGAAACAGGAGAGTCGAGGTGCACATTTAATTCTGCCGTGATTTGGGCAGCCGTGGTTTTATGTTTTTTGGATACAATCCGGGTTAGCACCCGAACATCCCTTTCAGACAGCTTCCTCTTGCGTCCACAGTTAATCCTGTTGGATGTGGTTTGTCCTTCTTGGTGGTATGCTGACATTACCCTGGATACCGTGGCTCTTGATACATCACAAAGACTTGCTGTCTTGGTCACAGATGCGCCAGCAAGACGTGCACCAACAATTTGTCCTCTTTTGAACTCTGGTATGTCACCCATAATGTTGTGTGCATTGCAATATTTTGAGCAAAACTGTGCTCTTACCCTGCTAATTGAACCTTCACACTCTGCTCTTACTGGTGCAATGTGCAATTAATGAAGATTGGCCACCAGACTGGTCCAATTTAGCCATGAAACCTCCCACACTAAAATGACAGGTGTTTCAGTTATTTTGTCCAACCCCTGTAATAGTACAATACTAATTTAAAGTCAGATTTAAGTTACTCAAATAGTCTTTTTTTTTAAGTATACAATTTTAAATAACTGTCTAAAGTAATATAAAAATCATATAGGCCTAGTGAGCTTTTATAATTTAGGATCTGAAACAATTGTACTTTCTGAAAGTGCAGTAATAATAATAATAGAATTTAATTTATAAGCGCCTTTCAGGATACCCAAGGGCACTGTACAATTCAAGTAAAAATACAACAAGTTGCCAACCAATAATGTGCAGTAAAATATACAACAATACAATCAACACAAGAACAGTTAAGCAAACAAGAAAAAAACAAGAAGGGAAAGAGAAGAAAAAGTAAACTTAAATAAAAATACACAGTTAAAAACAGTAAATACAAACTTCGAAACGCAGACCTAAAAAGATGAGTTTTTAGATGCTATTTAAAAGCAGACAGTGACGAACATGTACAGGGGGACAGTGGTAATGAGTTCCATAATTTAGGACCATCAACACTGAAGGCTTTATCGTCAAATGCGCGTAATTTGGTTGATGGAACAGAAAGCAAGTGGGCATTAGCAGACCGGAGCAAACGTGAAGGACATTATGGAGTAAGTACAGCAGAAAGGTAATCGGGGGCCAGACCATGTAACGATTTATAGACCGAGAGAAGTATTTTGGCGGTATTGAACTGGAAGCCAGTGGAGATCTTTCAGTTTGGGAGTTGCCAGGATTTATCCTCTCTTGCTGCTGAGTTCTGGACATAAAACGTTTACTTTGGCGGCTTGGTGGGTAGCACTGTCTCCTCACAGCAAGAAGGTCCTTGGTTCGATCCCCAGGTGGAGCGGTCCAGGTCCTTTATGTGTGGAGTTTGCATGTTCTCCCCGTGTTTGCGCGGGTTTCCTTCGGGAGCTCCGGTTTCCTCCTACAGTCCAAAGACATGCAAGTGAGGAGAATTGGAGATACAAAACTGTCCATGACTGTGTTTGACGTTAAAAAGTTGAACTGAGTATTTTATTTTTTCTGCTTTTTTTTCTTGATGAAGGGGTACGATCCTTTTAAATATTAGTTACAGCAATAAAATGCAACATTGACATAAATACAGCTGTAATATTAATCCAGAAATGTAATTTCTTAAGTAAAGCGTATGTATAGCTCTTTCCCCATCGATGGCCACCTTTTGTAATAGAGTAAACTGTATGCTAATGCTTTAGTTTGTTTGCCTTGTGTTATGAATATAGCTGCTTTTGACCCAGTATTCATGAACAATAACGAATGTATAATAACATTTGTCATACAAGTTCTGGTCTGTTTCCTTGTCAACAGTTTGACTCTATGAAGTTTTTACACTAACAATAACAGAATACTTTTGGTGCTCTATAGAAATGTTCTTATTTACAGCACATTGGCCATCAATCTAAAGAACCATATAAGCATGCAATGAACCACTCTTGACTAAAGAGCCATTGTTTTTAGGAGTGTATGCAAAATAGTGGTGGACAGTAATCAGGTACAGTAAAGTCACATTTAAATGTCTGTACTTTATTTGCACTTGTAAGTAAACACAGACAAAAAATTGAATACAGCATATCTTTGTGCAAAATAAGCAGCATCAGCAATACAAACATTAACCACTACAAGCACCAACATTGTCATTTTTCCACTCACTCACAAACAATTTAGCTTATAAATGCTGTTAATAAATGATAATTTATTCAAATAATGCCCCTGGCATCCTTGCAGAGTTTGTCTCTGTTTGGTTTTCTCTCTATTTGCTGCTACTTTCACTGTAACGCTGACTAAAACAATACCTCCAATATGGCGGCTTGGTGACGTCGCAGACACTAAACACATGTAACCGATAAAGTCCGTTAGAGTGGCTGCTGAACAGCAATTTTGCTTCTGAGAAGCTGGGTTCTTAACCCTGCCTCTGCTGTTTGTTGCACTGGGTCCTGTGACTGTATTAAGGTGCTCACTGTGACCGTAAGGGTTAGTTACCTGTTGCTTTCTGCTAATTGCTGTCCACTTTCTTTCAGTTTAAAAGGAGTGCCTTTGGCCTACGACGACATAAAGATTATTGGAGAATGTGGGGACATTTTAGATGACCAAGGCTACATTCACCTTAACATCGAGGCATCTTTTGTGATATTTAAACCAAAGAAAGGAGAAAAACTATTGGTACGTATGCTTTCTTTTACTTTAAGCATTTCCACATTGCTTGAACTTAAATCTAATTCTTTGGACTTTTTTGTCAAAACTATGTTAGATTATAGCTAAATTCTTTACTGATTTTAAATAGTTGCTTATGTCAGGCACTGTTGGCAACATTAACATGTGAACATGGGAATCATAATTTCAGATTAGGCTACTTTTATATTTTCCACTGAAGAATTTCTCGAAAGCATCTTTTGATTTACGTTGACCTTGAACAAGATTTATGGTATATTTACAGCAGCATTGTATCTGAAATGTATTTTTGTAACTTTTCTCATTTAGGGTGTGATAAATAAAGTAGGAATGGGTCATGTGGGTTGCTTGGTGCATGGCTGCTTTAATGCCAGCGTGATAAAACCAGCTCAGCTGACTGTCGAGCAGTGGAGAGACTCAGGCCTGAAGGTGGGGGACAGTTTGGAGTTTGAGGTGTTTCAGCTGGATGCTGATGTGGCTGGAGTTCTCTTGATCAGGGGAAGATTGGACAAATCCAGGTATGTCTTTGTTATTCATACATATGTTATTTACTAGCTTTTTATAGCATCATAATGTTGACTTTTACATTTAATTATATTACCAAACAGTAGTAGTAAGTGGTGTAATGTGCATGGCCAGCAAAAGTACTCAGATTGGATGTGACCTTTGAACTGTGCTTGATTATTATGAGTGGTCTTGGTTTAAACTAATTTAAATGTATTATAACCTTGAATTACTGATGAAAGGAAAAAAGCATATTAAAAGTTGTACAGACCAACTGATAACTGTTATGCTGTATGTTATCAGTATGTAAGACACTATGTAAAACATATGTAGTAGTTCTTTCAGCAACAATTAATGAGAACAAAACTTCTCAGTGCTTTTTTTGTTTTGATCTTGAATTCATTTTTCAATAATTAAATCTTATGACTTATTTAAGCTTAGAAATGAGTAGTAATGCCACTCAGGCAGCGCAGTGGTAAAAACACGCTAGCACACCAGAGCTCTGCCATCCGGCTGGGCTGGGCGGCTACATGAACAACGATTGGCTTGTTGTTCATAGGCTAGGATAAGCCAGATAGGGACTCCTCATAACTGAGCGAATTACGACCTCTGCTGACTGGTTGATGGCGTCTGCACAGAGTAGAGGAATAATGCTGATCAGGGTGTGGCTGTCCGTGCACAAGGCTGATTTAAATATGAACTAGTCTCACTCTTCTTAATCGGGGCGGGGGTCAGCACCAGTAGAGACCAGCATAACGCAATTGGGTAAAAATTGGACCCGTTAAAAGATTATGAGAAAAAGGGAGAAAATGCATAAAAAAAGAAATAAGTAGTAAGTGTTATCTTTGCCAAGTGTCTAAAACACAAAGAAACAAAGTGAAACAAGATAAAATCAATTGCTACCGATTTAAAAAAATGACAGTTATTTAACAATAGATTGTTTTATTTCCAGTAGATCTGATTTCATATTAAGGAGAATAAAAGCTATATGTGTTAGGGCAATTGTTGGTATTGAGCATGACTTGATTTTTTTGGGGATCTATCAGTACAAATTAATTCTGGTTACACCATTAAAAAAAAAAAAAAAATTTTAATTTATGGCTGTAATTGCCTATTGTTTATGAAATTAGATTAATTATCTTGTTATGTAAGTGTTTAGTATAAAATAAGCATTTACTGAGAACAAAATCTGATCTTTAATTAAATTTTCTAATTACTTTATTAAGTTAATTCTATCCTATGATTTATTTAGCTTAAAAATGAGAAATTATTGTTACTGGTAATCAGTGGAGTAATACAGATAAGGTACAAAATGTGAAAGTGTGCTGTTATCAAAAGACAATACAATAAAACTGCATGGTTAAAATTGCTTATTGTATATTTAATTTGATTACTTATCTGATTAACTATTGGTTAAGTTAGTATTTTAGTATATATATAAAACACCTTGTATGTATGTTTCCAGACTTGAAATTCATTTGTAAATGTGAACTTTCTTTAAGTACTTTTATTTATGTATTTGCAGGATGCAGGAGCTTGTTGATTCCTTCAGCAGTACAGACACAGTGGAACAGGGTGAAAACGGGGCAACTGAACCAGCTACTGAACCAGACTTGAACGCAGCTGAAGAAACATTGGACAACACTGGAATTTCAAAACAGAAGAAAAAGAAGAAGAAAAAAGACAAAATGGACAGAGAGATAACAGAGGACGTGAACAATAACCAGACAGACAATGTGTTTACCAACAACGGTAATGAGATGGAGATAGACACCATTTCCACCAAGGAGAAAAAGAAGAAGAAAAAGGATAAGACAAGGAAAATTGATGAAGAGCTGCCGTGCCCCACCACAGATCTTCCAAACAGTGACTCTAGCGGCTACATCAGTGATAAGAGCAGTAAAAAGAGACAGGCCCAGGATGTTGAGGGACTCCAAGATGACATCCCTCCTGCTAAAAAGAAGAAAAAGATTAAGTGATTTATGATTTCATGCTGATTTGATGAATGACATTTTAACTTTTATCTGAGTGTGCCTGATTCTCTGCCAGTGACAATACACTGTATGGTCAAAAATATTCAGACACCCCTCCTTATTTTTTAATTCATGTGTTTCAGCCACAGCAGTTGCTAACATGTGTAATTAAACCCTTTCCAGTTCCAGCATGAGTGTACACCTGTGCAGAAAGCACAGTCTATAAAGAGATGAAGACAAACTTGGTTTAAAGAAACTCCAGTGGCCTGACCTCAGCCCCACTGAACAGTGGATTGAACTGGAACATCAATTAACACTTTATTGACCAACACCAGAGTCCAGCTACAAATTCCCGGTTTTAATGCTGTTTTTAATGCAATGTCCAACAAGCTCATGGTCAGGTGTCCAACTACTTTTGGCCATATAGTGTATATGATAATGCAATAAATAAATAAATAAAATAGTGAGTGTCAATGTCAGTTTGACATTTTCATGGCATGTTGACAACAGCATGTTGACGCCCCTCAGACATCCATTTACATAATTTATTATATGAATCGGTCAGAACACTTGAGTACAAATTGAAAACAATTTCTTTGTTTCTAGTATAGAATTTTCCTCTTTTGTGGAAGGTCTTCATGTGCAGTGTTTAAAAAGTGCAATCACTTTACATGCTTGTGTGTAAAATGAACAATAGCAAAAAGATTTAATCTTTACTTTATTATTTTATTGTAGTACAGAAGGATGACATGACATTGAGAGATGACCAGCAGCTTAAACTTTAGTGATCACATTTTTCTACAAGATATGGCATGTAGTAAAGACAAGTTGTCTTTATCAAATACAGTCCCCTTTATTGGCACACTTGGTAAAGATGAGTAAAAACACAAATGGCTATAAGCCTAATCACTAAGAAAAAAAACAACTTTTAATAGATGTAAATTGGGGGAAAAAAAATCAAGTAAATTATATATGTTTATATTGCCCCCTTAATGTAGTTCTTTGTATAGCATCTCTTTGCTTATTAAACAAGCCATAGGCTAGTGGTTAAGGTACTGGACTAGTAAACAGAAGGTCGCTGGTTCAAGCCCCACCACTGCCAAGTTGCTGCTGTTGGGCCCTTAACCCTCAATTGCTCAGACTGTAAACTGTAATGTAAGTCGCTTTGGTTAAAGGCGTCTGGTAAATGCCTAAAATATAAACTATAAATATAATATAAAATATAACATAAATATAATATAAAATATATAAATATAAACAAAATTTAGTCATCTCTTGTAAGGTTGGACTATACAAAGCAGGAACTTTGAGACAATTTTTCTTCAAGTCTCTCTGGATCATTCTAGGTTCTTTCAGGCACCTTTCTATTTATCTCACCCCACATGTTTTCTTTGGAGTCAAGATTGTAGGACTAAGATGGCCTTGGCAGAAGCTTGATTTTGTGTTCAATTAACCATTTTTGTGTTGATCTAGACATACACTTGGATCATTGTCTTGCTGGAAGATCCAATGACGACCCATTTTTAGTTTCTCGATGATGCCATGTACCCTAATTAGGTTCTCACAGTCTTTTGGAGGAAAGAGAACCCAGCGTCTTTTTTTTTTGCAAAAACAAACTAAACCTTCTGACCACAGCATGCTTCCACTATCTTTTGGACTATCTGTGGTGAGCTTGGGCTCTGAGAACTGCATAGAGTTGATGTATGGCTTTCTCTTTGTGTAAAAGAGGCTTTGCATTTATTAATGCAATGGAATGGTGGACTGTGTAAAGTGACTGGTTTTCTGTCCCCTCAAAGCTCATGTGGCTTAAATATTACATTATTTGCAATCCTACCTTGAAAAATAATTGCCAATTCTGTTTTGAAGTTTGACACATTGGTGAGCTACAACTTATCATTGCTTGTGAACTGATCGTTTGGAGGATCATCTTTTTATACCCCATCATGAGTCCGTCACATGTTGCCAATTCACCTGCTCATTGTGGAATGCTGTAATTTAAATATCCTGTAAATATTTCTTTATCAGAAACAGAAACAGGGTTTGTAAATTATAGTTGTGCAGACATCCACTGTTGGCTGAATGAATACAAACCTGTGAATTGAATAATAAGACAAAATTGGATTGTTGGACAGTGGGTTATTTCTAATGAAATATGTGAATTAGCCTTGACACCTCGATTGAAGTTCCTATTTCACCAATAGAGGACAGTGTTGAGTTTTCGGAGTGGTATTCCAAGTGCAAGGCTTTGTGTACTCGGCTGTGAGCCAGGCTGCTTCAAATCAGACAGTATTTAAGTGTTTTCATGTAAAATGGTTTGTCTAATGATTAAAGACATATTTCATTACAATCTGCAGTGTAACTCTTCTTTTTAATATTTAAAATCAGACATAATCATCTGGTTTATTGCTACTGGCATGCACAATAAAACCCGTAATGCCACACGGATGTATAAACACATCACAACATTACTCCTCAAAACGAGACTTGAGACAGTATGATAAATAGCTGGAATGTTCTTGTGTATGTCCCTGACTGAGCAGGATTTCCCCTGGCCAGACTGACCCTGCCAAACCAACATGCGCATGCTTTCATTCCTGGGCCAGAACTTCATGTAGAAGGTATAAAGTTTCCCATTTTATGTGCACAGGAAACATAAAATGGCTGTTCCAAACCTCAGGAAGATTTTTGAAAAAATTAGAAAGAAAAATCATGTTATTGGCAGGTGTTGCTCCTTGCCGTGGTTTCTGTTATGAGGAAATATTCCCACGTCTGTACATCAACTTAGCCAAGCATTTTGGTCTGCTGGCGTGTGGACAAATTAGTGTTTGTGTCAAATTAGTGGACAAATTAGTGTCCTTGTACAGGTAGAGGAAACAAAATATCAGGATACAAGCTGTAGTCTCGTGGTTAAGGTACTGGACTTGTTATCACTGGTTTAATCCACTAGGTTGCTGCTGTTGGGCCCTTAACCCTCAATTGCTCAGACTGTATACTGTAACTGTAAATGTAAGTCGCTTTGGATAAAAGCGTCTGATAAACAGTGAACATGTAATGTAAATATAAGATAAATACTATTATTGTAGGTTGTTGTGCAAAACTTTGACAATAATACTTGTAAACTGGTTTAGGCCTGTTAATGGTACAAAACTGTGACAACTATGACCAGTTACACTACAACCCCTGGCAAAAATTATGGAATCACCACTCTTGGAAGATGTTCTGTCAATTGTTTAATTTTGTAGAAAAAAAATAAATCACAGACATGCCACAAAACTATCATTTTTCAAAATGTCAACCTTCTGGCATTAAGAAACAATAAAAAAAAAGAAACAAATATAATAGTTGTGGTCAGTCACAATTGCTTTTTTTAGATCAAGTAGAGGAAAAAAATATGGAATCACGCTGTAATTTGCAGTTTAAAAACAAAACATCTGCAGCAGATTAGATTTGCTAATTATTCTTCAGTTTAAAAAGAGTGCTTACACCTCGGAGAGCTGTTGCACAAAGCAGATTGTCATGAATCATGGTTCCAACACAAGATATGTCAGTTGAAACAAATGAGAGGATTATAAAACTCCTTCAAGAAGATAAATCATTGTGGAATGTCGCAAAAGATGTTGGTTGTTCCCAGTAAGCTGTGTTTAAAATCTGGACCAAGTACAAACAAAATGGGAAGGTTGTAAAAGGGAAGCATACTGGTAGACCAAGTAAGACATCAAAGCATCAAGATAGAAAACTTAAAGCAATATGTCTTGAAAACAGAAAATGCACAACAAAACAAATGAGAAACAAGTGGCCGGAAAGTGGAGTCAATGTCTGTGACTGAACTGTAAGAAATCACCTAAAAGAAATGGGATTTACATACAGAAAAGCCAAACAAAAGCCATCATTAACACCTAAAAAGAAAAGAACAAGGTTAAAGTAGGCTAAAGAAAAGCAATCGTGGACTGTGGGTGACTGGATAAAAGTGATCTTCAGTGATGAATCGCGAATCTGCATTGGGCAAGGTGATGATGCTGGAACTTTTGTTTGGTGTCTGTCCAATGAAATTTATGAAGATAACTGCCTAAAGAAAACATGTTAATTTCCACAGTTGTTGATGATATGGGCCTGCATGTCGGGTAAAGGCACAGGGGAGATGGTCTTCAATAAATGCCAAAGTCCACATTGAAATTTTGGACGCTTTTCTTATTCCATCAGTTGAAAGGATGTTTGGTGATGATGACTTCATTTTTCAAGATGATAATGCATCTTGCCATAGGGCAAAGGACGTGAAAACTTTCCTTCAAGAAAACATATAATGTCAATGGCATGGCCTGCAAATAGTCCGGATCTCAATCCATTTGAAAATCTCTGGTGGAAATTGAAGAAAATGGTCAATGACAAGGTTCCAACCTGCAAAGCTGATCTGGCAACAGCAAGAGACAGTTGAAGGCAGATTGATGAAGAATACTGTTTGTCATTAGTTAACTCCATGCCTCAGAGAGTTTAAACCATTATAAAAGCCAGAGGTGGTGCAACAAAGTAATAATGGTGCAGTGTTTTCTAATGATTCCATAATTTTTTCCTCAGATTTGAGTGATTCCATATTTTTTTCCTCTACTTGATCTAAAAAAAAGCAATTGTGACTGACCACAACTATTATATTTGTTTCTTTTTTTATTGTTTCTTAATGCCAGAGGGTTGACAGTTTGAGAAATGATAGTTTTGTGGCATGTCTGTGATTTATTTTTTTTCTACAAAATTAAACAATTGAAAGAACATCTTCCAAGAGTGGTGATTCCATAATTTTTGCCAGGGGTTGTATAAGCACATGACTAAATACTGTGCTTTAGCCACACTCATTGCCAACAGGTCTATAACAATTCAAATACATTTCATCAAACTATATATGCCATCATTTTAAAAATGACACTTTTCTGTTCCTCACTGACTGTGTACCTGTGCACCAAGCAAGTGCCATAAAGAAATGCTTTGACAAGTTTTGTGCTGAGGAATTATAACATTGCCAGCACAAAGTCCTGACCTCAACCTCACCGACACCTATGACGCCATATATTTTATGTAGGAGACAGATCTGGACTGCAGACAGGCCAGTCGAGTACATGCGCTCTGTATCTACAAAGCCAGTCTGTTGTAGTGAATGCAGAAAGGGGCCTGGCATTGCCTTGATGAAGTAACATTGGACTAAAAAAAACCTCACATTAACGGCTGCATATGTGTACACGTGTATATGTATTTTTACACATGAGCATGTCACTCATGCCATGTGCACTGATGCACCCTCATACCATGACAGATGTTGGCTTTTGCATCTTTTACATATAACAGTCTGGATGGTCATTTTCAACTTTGGCACAAAGAACTTTACTTGGTTCTCAGAAAAAAAAAAAAAGCTAAAACGTGGTCTTATCTAACCACAGCACACTGTCTTTTGGTCCATGTGAAATGAGCTTGGGCTTTGAGTTTCATTTCTGTGCTTTCTAGTGTTTCCCTACACAGACTAAGATTTTTTTTAAATCTAAAATCTTTTTACGATATTATGTAAGGTAGATGGTGAGAAACCTAAATTATTTGCAAACCTGTGTTTGCAAATAATATTAGTAATGGTTTTTTAACTGACTGACAATTCCCTCACACAGTGATGAGCCATGACCCATACTTCACTTACATTTTTGGCATTTAGCAGACACCTTTATCCAAAGCGACTTACAGTACTGTGACAGTATACAGTCTGAGCAACTGAGGGTTAAGGGCCTTGCTCAAGTGCTTAACAGCAGCAACCTGGCATGAGGGGGGACTTGAACCAGCGACCTTCTGATTACTAGTTCAGTACCTTAACCGCTAGGCTATAACTGCCTAATTCCTTGCAAAGACTGCACCTTTGGTGGATCCACTTTTTATACTCTTTTATAATCATGATACCCTCACCTGATACCAAAATGATGTAACTAGATTTTTCTATGATTTGATTTCAGCCAGTCCTGTAGAATATTGACCTGCTTACTGACATTGTATAAGCAGGTGTGAACGGCTGGCTACATGTGTCCAGGAAGAAACACATTCTAGCCCTCACTTTCCTAAATTGGTGGGTGTTGTATGACACAATACTTAAAAAGTGGGTGAGAAATGACAAGTATGTAAATGATAAAAAACACAGCGGGTAAACAGGTAGCATAGTGGCACAGGTGTGAATAAACTTGTAGCCAGTGTTTCTGGGTTACACCAGACTCAAAGTGCTCCTGATCTGGATAAAGCAGTTAGTAAAATTAAATAAATTAGGAAGACCAGAACAACTAATTTATTTGTAATGGGAACAATAATGTGATTTTACTGTTTTGTTACTTGGCATCAGTTGGAAATGATTACTTTCTTTGTTTTCACAGGAGAACATAATTCATTTTGTGCCAACATAAAAACCTTGGTAACAATACCCAGAATTAAAATTTTAATTAAAATCTGACACCAGTAGCATCCCTCCAGCTTGAACCTTCTCTTCTCACATATTTGGCTGCATGCTTTACAAGGCCAGCATTTTACAGAAGTGCATTCTTCTGGGTGTGCATTTAAAGCAAGAGGAGATAGAGCATCAGCTAGGCTTTTTTCCAGTCCAAGTCACCAGGGATTACATGCCGACTGATACATTGTGTTTTTCTTTTGCACCTTTGCTTTAAAAAGTCAGACTGAGATGTTTTCACAAGTTCACACTAGTCTGACTCTCTTACCTGACAAGACTCGGAGTGCTCATTCGGTGGAGTGTTTTATCCCCTGTGTTTTATAGGACAGCATCCTTTTTAAATGGCTCTTGGCTTTGTTTTTTCACTACCTGGGAGCTGTACGAGGCTTGGCGGGTTTATTGGGCCCTTAGCTCTGATAAGTGTTCCCTACACTCATGTGATTTATAAAGATCTCTGGGCTGATTTCTGAGGAAAGGGTGGACGGGACTAGGACTAAATTATGTGCTTTGTATCTTGGAAGCATAGGTGTAATCATAGCCTTCCTCCTGCGACTCCCACTCGGCAACATGGCTGTGACTTGCGACTAGGTTGCAATGACCTTGAGCAAGTCAAGTTATTGCATGAGAATCAAATAAATATCATTTGATACATTTTTTACCTCAGGTGTAGTATAAATACTAGCTCTCCATCCTGACCCTGGGCTTCTCTTCCAGTGTCCATTAGAAGTGTTCTAATAAATAAAAACACTCCTTCTTCTTAATTAAATGTCTTCATAACTGGGTGTAGCTTTAAATGCTAGAAAGCATACTAATCTAGACTACAACATGTTGTACCATACTATATTTCTAAGATAAGAGAAGATCAGATCTTAAAAAATCTCTGCTCTGCCATCCGACTGGGCTGGGCAGCTAGATGCAAAACAGTTGACTGTTGTTCACAGGGTGGGAAAGCCAGACCAGGGTTCCTCATAACTGATGCAGCTATGACCTCTGCTGGCTGGTTGATGGCGCCTGCCCAAAGTCGAGGAATAATGTGAAGCAGGGTGTGGCGCTCATACACAAAGCTGATCCGCGTATGAACTCGCCTCGCGCAGGTAAAAAAAAATGCAGTCAGTACGTTGCGGCGCTTGTCAGTCAGTGGTGGAGGGTTGTATCGGTACAGAGGAAGCGTAATGCAATCAGGGTAATTGGATATGACTAGATTAGGGAAAAAGAGCTGCCGGTTACACAACAAATTGCACACAAAGTGTGTAGTTATTTACACTAAAAGTTCACTTCTTTTAATGAAGTAATGTATTTATGTATTATGTGCAGTTCAACTCATGATAACAGTCTGGATGGTCCTTTTCGTTGCCAAAGTAATCCCTCACCCATATGGTTGACCAGGGTGTAGCTCTCCATACACAAATCTGTACTTCACATGTGTCGGAGGGGGCGTGTGTTAGTTGCGGCGCTCCTCAGTCAGCGGTGGAGGGTAGTATCAGTACAGAGGAAGCGTAATGCAATCAGGGTAATTGGATATGACTAGATTAGGGAGAAAATTGGGGGGAAATTGCAAAAAAAAAATCGTAAAAATTTTTTACAATTAAAACATAAATGCAGAAAGCATTTATAGCAGAATATCCTGCTGCACCACCTGGGCGCCTGTGTATAAATAATTTTATGTGTAAATATATTCATAATGTCATGTACGGCCAGACTATATTGGATATAGCCATTGCTTAAATCCTTTGCTAACAAAAACAAGCAATTACTAGACACTCAGTGCCAGATGCCTGTAAAAATTTGGTTGGGTCTTTGATGTTGGTTTACCTAGTTATTCTCACACTTTCCACTAGTGAGGAAGTGTGGGTGTCACACAGCTCCGGTGTCCTTTTAACAACCCTGTGTTTTTTAATTCTCTGTGTAAAAGTGTCTTTTGTTGTTGTTCTTACCATGGGCTCCCTCTGGGTATTTTGGTTTTACTTCTACTTTTTTAAAAACATGCACAAGATAAATTGGCTTAATTGATTCTAGGTGTCAGTGGTCGAGTGTTGCTCTTAAGAGTGGGTTCCCACCTTGCACTTAGTGTTTGCAGGTGGTACCGGCTACACCGGGCCACATGATAAAGTAGTTAGCAAAAAATCAACTGTGGTGTATTTTATACACATAAACATACTAAGTCCTTTGTGTGAATATGACCATATATAGCCATGTCCAGTGATTGTTATAAAGCTAGAAAGTTTTTATAAGTTTTAAGGCAGTCTTATAAATAGATGTATGGCTTTTCCTTTCCCACAGTCAGTGGTGCAGTTTTGCTCTCACACACTGTGCTTCTTCACCTGGTGTGAACCGCTGACTTAGTGCTTGGGCCTGCATCCAGCAAAACCCACAACTCTTTCTCCGAGGCCTAAGATTCCTCATCTAAACACATTATAGTTTATAATCCCAGCCAGCGCACGCATCTCTCCATGGAGATGGCACTGTTTTGAATACAGACTTTATTTAATTCCTTCAGGGAGGCTTTTTATTTGGTAATGCACTAACAAAAACAAGCAATTAATGAATACTGAGTGCCAAGTGCCTGTAAAAATTTGGTTTGCTCTTTGATGTCGGTTTACATTGAGATTATATGCTGGAGATAGAAGGAAATGATGTCATACCCTGTTGATTCACTCGTTTGTTTATTTTTATTGAATTTGATCAAGGATCTTTCCAGAATGATGAGTACGTGAGCATAAATCTGTGTGTTGTTTAGTAACAGATTGTCAGTATTGTGTTCTCATGTTAAGTTTGATGGAGAAAACATAAGAAGTCAATGTACATTGTAGACATTAACGTTGCTTGTGTAATGAGTCTACTGCCTCCTTTACTTTATTTTTTATTTTACAAGTTTACCTCACCTCACATTTATTCTCATAGCAAAGGGGAATATAGCTTTTGAGGTATGATTTTACGTAAGCAATATTTGTCCCAGCATTCCTTATTCCATGAAAAGAGAAGTTAACGAGTCAACAACTTAATGACATGCTGATAGGGATAATAATGTACAGTATAATAATAATAATACACAATATTGAAATAAGGGTGGCACGGTGGTTTGGTGGGTAGCACTGTCGCCTCACAGAAAGAAGGTTCTGGGTTTGATCCTCAGGAGGGGCAGTCTGGGTCCTTTCTGTGTGGACTTTGCATGTTCTCCCCGTATCTGTGTGGGTTTCCTCCGGAAGCTCTGGATTCCTCCCACAGTCCAAAACATGCAGTCAGGTTAATTGGAGACACTGAATTGCCCTATAGATGAATGTGTGTGTGTGTGTGTGTATGTGTGTCTGCCCTGCGATGGACTGGTGCCCCATCCAGGGTGTCACTGTGTGCCTTGTGCCCATTAAAAGGTTGGAATAGGCTCCAGCAGCAGCCCCCGCCCCCCCACCTTAACATATTGTAATATAAGTATGTATTAATAAATCCAAACATATATTTCTTATGTTTGTAAATATGCCCTTTAAAATAGGCATTATATGGAGTTTCTTGTTCTTTGCTTTTATAATATCCTCCACTTCTGGGAGACTTAGATTTTAGAATATGACGGCTGGAATTTGGTGCCACACCACCATCAGTGGGTACAATGTTGTTTGATAAAACCTAGGTCACAGTCCACAATCTCAAACCCACTAAAACATTTCTTTAGATGTCATAGTCATACTAAAACAGGAAAGTGTCTCTCTAAATGTTGCCCAACTGTGTGCAGTAAAATCTCTCTTCAATAGATATATAAATCCAGCTTAAACCATCAAACACAGCCCCGGGTGTTTCATTCTCAGCCAAATTTTTCAATTGGCACTATGCATTCAGGCAATTAGTATTTATCTGTCATTCCCCAAAACCAGATTAATCCATTTGACTGACAGACGCTAAAGCGCCACTCCAGAAAACATTCCCACTGCTTCATGCACCGGTGGTGTGTTTTATACTGTTTTTAAAGCTTAGCATTGCGCATGGTGATCAAAACCTTGTGTGGCTGCTTGGCCAAGGTATCCTATGACACACTGTAAGTTGCTGTGTCTTTTCGTGTGACCCATTCTGCCGCCAGTGTTTGTCTATGTAGTCTGCATGGATGTATGGTGGTTTTATGAACCTAATTAAGTGATAGGTTTGGCTGAAATTGACATATACACCGATCAGCCATAACATTAAACATCCCTGTTTCTACACACATTTTATCAGCTTCACTTACCATATAGAAGCACTTTGTAGTTCTACAATTACTGACTGTAGTCCATCTGTTTCTTTGCAGGCTTTGTTAGCCCCCTTTCATGCTGTTCTTCAATGGACTCTCCCAGGACCACTACAGAGCAGGTATTATTTGGGTGGTGGGTCATTCTCAGCACTGCAGTGACACTGACATGGTGGTGGTGTGTTAGTGTGTGTTGTGCTGGTATGAGTGGATAAGACACCTTATACACCTTACTGTCCCTGCTGAACTGGGAATAGTCCACCAACCAAAATGATATCCAGCCAACAGTGCCTTGTGGGCAGCGTCCTGTGACCACTGATGAAGGTCTAGAAGATGACCAACTCAAACTGCAGCAATAGATGAGCAATTGTCACTGACTTTACAACTAGATAGGAGTGTCTAATAGAGCGGACAGTGAGTGGACATAGTATTTAAAAACTCCAGCAGCGCTGCTGTGTCTGATCCACTCATATCAGCACAACACAAAATGGACAGTGAGTGTAGAAACAAGGAGGTGGTTTTAATGTTATGGCTGATCAGTGTACATTAAACATACATTTGTGTAACAGAAAGGTACTACAAAGACTCTCTGACAGCACATCGCTGCACATTTTCATTAATAACTGAAGGACTTGCTTAAAGAACCATTCTCATTTAGCCAGACACAGCATTGTGTATTCCAAATACAATCTAATTAAATGATAGTCATTAAAACCTGCACAAATAAGAGAAATAAAAATGTAATCTTTCAAATTATATTGAAAGATCACATATGTGGCTTTAATTTCACTGATTAGTTCTGAAGTGCTCATGATATTATGGCCTGACTGCAGAGATGAACACGTTAATTGGTGCTGGCTCTCCAACATATCCTGTGTCAAACTTTCCAGGCTGGACAGCCTTTGAACCACACACATAAAAGGAACAAGAATTTATAGGAAACGGCCGACGGCTCTGACGCGGAGGTCCGGGCTCACTAGCACGTCCCCTCCCATCTAATAGGCCTTAAACCCCTTCATTCCTCCAACCTTCCCCTAATTAGTGATTTGTAAGCAGTTCTGGCCAGCCTTCCCAGAGCTCCCAGTGTTGGAAAGCAATAAAAACGAGAGAGGGGGAGAAAACTCTTAAGTGTTCTAACAGCCCGACCTGGATTTTTTTTTTTGGCCTTCAAAGAGTGTGTCTGTGTCTTGGCTAAGAAACTGAGATTGAATTATTGAATCAAAGGCTCTTTCGTGTGGTTATTGACGTTCATGAAATCTTTTTTATGGTGTTTTTAAAGGGAAACTTTATTGCACTTTTGGCACCTCTATTTTAGGCCCTCAGATTTTATTCCATATCAGGTTGTTTGTTTACTCTTTACTATTATTTTTAGTGCTAAATTTTATGCACTATTTTACTAGATGTAATGATAATAAACATTGATACTGAGTTTACTCTGTATTCAAAGTGAATATTTTAAAATAGGGATATGCAAAAGTTTAGTGCATCATACTCCCAAAAATGTTACTCCCATCACTAACTCCCGACTCACAGTTATGGCGTCTATCAGTCTATAGGTTTCATTAAGCTGCTTCCTCACTGTGTGGTGCCCATTCACAAGAGGGCGTTAATGGGCTGTGAGTAAGCATGTATGACCACTGTGTCTAAAAAAAAGTCTGGACACAGTCACTAGAATTTATGGTGCACACTTTAAGGTATAGCCAGGATGAAAAAAACATTACTTCCATTTTGGATATCCCATAAGAGCACAATGAGCCTGAAATTTAGAAGAACGTGTCAACATAAATTACTAGTATCTGTGCTCTGATCTTCATCTATGTCACAAAAACTAAAATTCATTAATTCACAATATGAGGAAATGTCGTGCTGTTTTTCCTCAAACTCACACCAATGACTCTAGAAGCAGAAAAAAGTCAAGGGTTACAGCAAATGACCCAAAAAAGTCTTTAGAATGTGCTAATGTGTCTGTGTATGTGTCCACTGTAGGAAAACCATTACACAAAAAAAGAGTTTTGATAGAAAGCCGCCACAAAGACAACCACTACTTCCAAAAATCCATCGCTGCACATCTCAGGTTGACATTTATGGCTTTTAGCAGACTCTTTTATCCAAAGCGACTTACAATTGTGACTGAATGCAATGCAAGCATTTGAGGGTTAAGAGCCATACTCAAGGGCAGGCCTAGTCCAGTACCTTAGACACTGGGCTACCACTTCCCTAGATTCACTGGATTTTCCACAGTTTTTTGGGACAATGCTCTATGGAAAGATGGCACTGCATAAAGACATGGTTGTTCATCACCAAACAATAAAAATAGAAAATTGCATTGAACCAAAAGACATGGGTAAGAGGACTGTGCATGCAAAAAATCTTGAGACAGTCTAAGGTTCTTGCTATTGGAACGATATTGCTGCTAAAGAAGCTTACTAGTTGGTCTGTGAATCTTTAACAAAGCCATTAAACATATAATTATATCAGTTAGTAGTTAGGCAGAGTGAGTCTAGCAATTTTAAATAATAATATGCACATCTGTGTTACTTTCCAATAATGCTAATACAATAAAATATCTTTATAACATGTGTTTAAGAATGTGTGTTTGTTTTTTAAGTTAAACACCATGTCTAAAGTAATCATTATGTCCTTTGTGAAACATTTTTCAGATCAACAGTTTATATGTGTTTGAGGGGTAGAAAGTATTACCCTTAGCTGCTAGGCAAAGCTTTTCTATCAGCACATTTTGTTTGGCCTCAATGACCCACCCAGTTTGTCTCATGAGGTTCCCCACTGTTGATAGAGGGGCATTACCTGAATCTGCCCTTTTGCCATAGCCCTACTCCAGAGTGTGTCATAGGCCAGTCATAGACAGTCTCCTTTCACACTCCGAGTGCTGATGTGAATGCCACTGTGTGCCATTTAAAAAAACCCATGCATATACAGGGGTTGGACAAAATAACTGAAACACCTGGTTTTAGACCACAATAATTTATTAGTATGGTGTAGGGCCTCCTTTTGCGGCCAATACAGCATCAATTCGTCTTGGAAATGACATATACAAGTCCTGCACAGTGGTCAGAGGGATTTTAAGCCATTCTTCTTGCAGGATAGTGGCCAGGTCACTACGTGATGCTGGTGGAGGAAAACGTTTCCTGACTCGCTTCTCCAAAACACCCCAAAGTGGCTCAATAATATTTAGATCTGGTGACTGTGCAGGCCATGGGAGATGTTCAACTTCACTTTCATGTTCATCAAACCAATCTTTCACCAGTCTTGCTGTGTGTATTGGTGCATTGCCATCCTGATACACGGCACCGCCATTGGATGCACATGGTCCTCCAGAATGGTTCGGTAGTCCTTGGCAGTGACGCGCCCATCTAGCACAAGTATTGGGCCAAGGGAATGCCATGATATGGAAGCCCAAACCATCACTGATCCACCCCCATGCTTCACTCTGGGCATGCAACAGTCTGGGTGGTACGCTTCTTTGGGGCTTCTCCACACCGTAACTCTCCCGGATGTGGGGAAAACAGTAAAGGTGGACTCATCAGAGAACAATACATGTTTCACATTGTCCACAGCCCAAGATTTGCGCTCCTTGCACCATTGAAACCGACGTTTGGCATTGGCACGAGTGACCAAAGGTTTGGCTATAGCAGCCCGGCCGTGTATATTGACCCTGTGGAGCTCCCGACGGACAGTTCTGGTGGAAACAGGAGAGTTGAGGTGCACATTTAATTCTGCCCAGATTTGGGCAGCCGTGGTTTTATGTTTTTTGGATACAATCCGGGTTAGCACCCGAACATCCCTTTCAGACAGCTTCCTCTTGCGTCCACAGTTAATCCTGTTGGATGTGGTTTGTCCTTCTTGGTGGTATGCTGACATTACCCTGGATACCGTGGCTCTTGATACATCACAAAGACTTGCTGTCTTGGTCACAGATGTGCCAGCAAGACGTGCACCAACTATTTGTCCTCTTTTGAACTCTGGTATGTCACCCATAATGTTGTGTGCATTGCAATATTTTGAGCAAAACTGTGCTCTTACCCTGCTAATTGAACCTTCACACTCTGCTCTTACTGGTGCAATGTGCAATTAATGAAGATTGGCCACCAGACTGGTCCAATTTAGCCATGAAACCTCCCACACTAAAATGACAGGTGTTTCAGTTATTTTATCCAACCCCTGTAAATGCACACTGAACACTACAAAAACATTGTAGGAGGTGCAGCGACTCAACAGATATTGTGGGTACCGCACAGCACCAGTCTTTGGGACTAGCCTTATCTCTCTATATGTTATATAGAGTTATATGTTTGGTATTTATCTCTTTATGTCTGTGTTGGTTTTTGTCTGGTTTTCTTGATACAATTTTGATGTAATTGTTTTATTAGATGGTGACAATATTACTGTCAACTTCATATAAACTGTGCAGTTATGTAACATGTAATTTAATGCTGGCATAACCTATGCTTAAGACTATTGACACAATTTTTTCAATAGTATTTTGTGCTTCTTCTACTTCATTTACTTCTCAATTTTAATGATTGTACATGCACAAAAGAAATGTAATTTTTGCCCGTTGATGACAACAACAGTTTGGCAGTCAGATTAAAAGGATTTCAAACATTAGAGCTTCCAATTAATGTTAATATAAGATAAAGACAACATGAGTACACACAAAATGCAGGTTTTTAAATGGTAATTCCATAAAGATTTATTCAAAACCTATATCACCCATGTGAATAAGCAATTGCCCCTAAACCTAATAACTGTTTGTGCCATCTTTGATAGTAGCAACCTTTATACAATGTTTAAATAACGTATACAGTACAATGTTTATGCCATGTAGCAACAAAGCAAATGACTAAATTTGTAACATGGCTCAGCTGCTGAATATGTTCGACTATCCTTTTAATTGACAGTCATTTGCGCCTTGTAAGCATTAACTCTGGGAAAGCGACTTTCCTTAGAGTTGGTGTGACATCCCGTTTCCAGAGTGGACACTGCCAATAAATCTATGTTATGCAGTTTGTGGGGTTAGGGTGCCGCTCATGCATTGCCGGTCCCTGGAAAACCAGAGCACAAAGAGGAAACCCACATGGACACAGGGAGAACATGCAAACTCCACACAGAAAAGACCCAGACAGCTCCACCTGGGAATCGAAGAACTGCAGGACTTTTCTGCAGTGCATCGACAGTCAAGTCAAGTCTAATTTATTTGTATAGAGTTTTTTACAATGGATGTTATCTCAAAGCAACTTTACAGAATCCAGAACAGACAAGTTATAACTAGCAAAAAAAAATTATAATATAAACAATTGGAGTTCTTCATTATTCAGTCCAGTCTGTGCTACCCATCGAGCCACTGTGCCACCCTCAGTATTATTCTACCTTGGTTAAACATCTTGCATTCTTGCAGGTGTGGGGCTTTTCCTTGCACTTCACTCATGAGGCGAAAGTGTTTTAAAAAATGTTGTAACCACATACTTCTATTATAGTATATATATATAAATTTTGCATACCTTTAGGGACACAAAGTCATCTTAATCCACCCATCAGAAGTTGAGGAAGCTAGGTATCAAGGCTCTTTTATGTAATTGCACTCAGGTGGTAAAATGAACTTTCTCTGCCTGTCCGAACAGCTGAGTTTCTTGCTATCTTAAAAAGATGATTAAAGACCCACCTCATCACTACATACTTGAATGAAAACTAAACTTGCCCTTACTGACATCTTTATCTTGCATGTTGTGTAATAGGTGTATAAAATTATTACAAAATAAATCATAAGCTTTCAACATTGTGGCAACAACTTGATTATGGTATTTTAACTGTGTCCCTGTGCAATAAAGTGGAAAAAAAACTCCAGTGGCTTCTTGATATTGAAAAAGACGGTTGGTTCAGTCTGGTACACATGTACACACTTTTACTGGGTTGTTTGTGTATATTAAGTTCTAATAATGAAGTAATTCACTAGTATATGTTAAAGGATATTGCTTAACGTGGCAAAAATTCTTACAAACTTTTATTAAATAAAAAACAGCTTTTTTCTGGTTTGAAAACTGGATTTTTAATCCACATTAGGTTTGTGGATCTTTTTTTTGTCTAATGTGGTTGTTTTGCTCCATGAGAGTCTAACCACAGTGTTAGCTCTTGCTTGCTCTCAGTCTCCTGTCTCTGTGCCAACTTGGCTAGATTCATTGGGCTTTCTACTCTACTGGAATTCAGCATTAAGTATGTCTAGACAAAGCTTAATTGTGTCAGAATGCTGATGCACAGGTTTTATTGTATATATAAATGTATTTTGACATACAGATACCCAAATATATGGGAAAATCAATACATTTTATTTAAAAGAAGCAAAATGTTTGTAACTCATAAATCTGCACTTAATGACCAAATGATTTGGGATGTTTCAGTTTTTTGGGACATTTGTTTTAATGTTCAGAACTTTGAACCAATCACATTTGACACCACCAATATTTAAAATTATTAGAGAATGACAAAGCTGCTTGAAAACATAAAGTCTGGATAACAAGCAGTCAGCTGCCCTGTGAGTTGCTGGAATTTTAGCTATGTGCCAACATTACCTACATAATAACTGCTATTACAGTTTATTTTTATGTTTTGCAATGATTAAATCAACTGCTGATAACATAAATGAAAAGCCCAAAACTGTAATTTAACTCGTTTCTAACTTTGACACGTGTTCAGTTTATTAGCAACTGGTTATCCACACTGCTAGCTGCCAGCTTGTAAGCTATGTGCGAATAATAACAGAATAATGTGTACATATTACTGTGAGAATCCAATTCGGAAATTAAACTTGTTTCTATCTGTGACTAATGTCAGCTAATTTAGTAGCAGTTAGTTACCCTGCTTGCTAGCAATAAATACAAATGTGATTATGGTATATTTGACATGTCCCTATGCTAAATTTACAAAATGCTAAAGATATAGTAATATTAATCAGACTTGGCCATTCTCACATATCATGTTAACTTGGTATGAATTCAAAATGTAGTTTATTAGCAGTTAGCTAGCCAATCTGCTATTATTTGAAGACAGATGGCATTGGGATATTTCTTAAATATAAAAACACACTAAAATGTGTTATTCTGCACAGAAAACTATTAAAGATTTAAGGACTACTTTAATAACAGGCCTTAGATAAATCACTCTGAATTACATAACTGCAGTGGTGGGTGTGCAAAAGAGGCTCTCCCTATGCCTGCCATTTTCACAAACACCTCAGTCTGTCCAAATTGTAAGTGGGAGCACTGTGTAGGAGTAGTGTATTGCAGAGGATTTATCTGTGCTAAGCGTGTGCATATATGTAAAAGTGTGTCTATGATGGCAGTCAGGCAACAGAAGCATTCCTCTGCTCTCCAGGGTGCTTCGTCTATCTCCACTCCAGTCTGGGTGATGTATGCCGGGCCAAAGGGTTCTTTGGTCCTTAATTCATCAGATGATGTACTGCAGCAAGACAAACACCCTGGAGGGGTCCTCCCACACTACGCTTTCCACAGCTACGTGCACCGATGCAGTCAGATTCAGAATTATTTCTACCTTTGGTAAAGATGGGTACTTTGTACATCCTTCCTCAGCACTGAGTCTTCCTTTTATAGAGCTTGATGAGACTGGAGTATCCAAAGGAAGGAATCTGAGAGCATACATCAACATAGAATCCTCAATATATCCTCTTGTGTGGAATCTTTATCTGCAGCTTACAGGTTTTCAAAGGGAATCAATGGAGTGCTAATAATTGTAGAGCTGACTTCAAATTAGCACCATATACTTACTGCTTGTTCTCATACAAGCAAACCTATCGAACCGAACATGTGATGCTTTTATGTTTATATTTTTTATCTACTACACATCTTCCACCTAGGCCTTTCACTTTCACACTATTGCTGGGCTGTGTTGTTGACAGACTTCATTATCACATCTTTAAGTGTTTCTCTCAGTGGTGTAATATAAGCTCCTGACTGGGCTGGACTGCTGAGAGACAGGCAGGGACCTGAGAGAAAGTAACTTACACTGGGGTCAAATAAATAAGCCTAGAGGGCTTATACTTGAGAGTATTGCTCCTGAAAGAACTGGCTATAGATCTTTCCACAGTTCAGCAAAATACAACATATCTTTGCTTGTTCTCATTTAAAATAAACATTACAATTTTAAATAATACCCAATCTTCAGTAATAATTGTGAATTGTTACTACATTTAGTGCATAATGTTAATTGTGATTAAATACACACTGTGTAATCTCATAACTGTATATTAAGACATCCAGCACAGCTTTTTCATTCCAGTAAATATTGCAGTATTTACATTTTTGTTTGCACACCCTAATCTTATTTTTTTTGGAAAAATAACCAGAAAGCCAGGATAAAGCTATTTTCACAAAGTGGTGAGCGCCTTGTAGCAAGAGGTGTAACCCCACACCTGCCATGTTAGAATGCACCCAATTGCAGAGGGCAGTGATAAATGAACAAAGTAATCATAGTAATAAAACTTGGAAAAACAAAATGAAGGCATAAGCCACTGCCCAAAGCAAAATAGAAAAAAACAAATAGCTGTTTCACTGGAGCAGAACCATTACAATTCACATGATTGCCAAGAAACACAGAAAATACAGACTCAGGAAAAATAACCAAAGAGTGTTTGAGGGCAACTTTGCCAGCTACTTGGTCTGCCAGCTACTCAGTCCACCAGTGAGTTGAAACCCAGATACTAACTAGAAATCAGACAGGAAACTCAGCAAAATTGTAGGGCGAAAATCTGCCACACCACCTATAGAAAGATCTTGACAAAAACAGAAAGAATGTCTCTTTCAGCTACAACAAAACAATGTAAGTGAAACTTAAACAAAAATCTTAGTCTTTATAATGTACGTTAAAAAATAAAACAATACAGGGTTTATCAGCACTACATGTTGCATGGTTAATAAAAAATGTGCAGCTACCTTTTTTAAAAGCATTAATGTTACCTGCAGGTAAACTAATAATACTACAATATAGTGCTAATCAGTGGCTACTGAAACTGAATACCGATGTTTACCCTTAGGTACACTTTTCCTTTTATGAGTTTTAGTGCATTTAAATCTGGGGACTGAATTATTGCCCCAATCTGCTTTATTGCAGTAATCAGATTTATTTTGGTGGGTGTAAGGCAGTAATACATTCTCTTAGACTGCTGAGAATACATGAATACAATGAAAACATATCATATTTTGCTAACTTTTATAAATTAGATATTAGCTATAAATTAGATAAACCATAATGTAAACTTTTGAAGTGAGCTAGAAAGTCTACAAAAGAGAACCAACCATTATTTACATTTACGGCATTTAGCAGACGCCTTTATCCAAAGCGACTTACAGTTTAAGCAACTGAGGGTTAAGGGCCTTGCTCAAGGACCCAACAGTGGCAACCTGGTAGTGGTGGGGTTTGAACCAGCGACCACCTGCTTACTAGTCCAGTACCTTAACCACTAGGCTACAACTGCCCCAATTTACAGCGATTCTCATTAAGAAATGCTCTTATATAATACAACCCCAAATCAGAAAAACTTGGGACAGTATGGAAAATGCAAATAAAATAAAAATGCAGTGTTCTTTCCATTTACTTTGACTTTTATTTGATTGCAGACAGGATGAACCTGAGATATTTCATGTTTTTCTGCTCAACTTCATTTCAAAAAAGGTTGGGATGGGGCCAATTTAGGGCTACTAATGAGATGAAAAAACTAAATAATTATGTGATTCCAAACAGGTGATGTCAACAGGTGATTGTAATCATGGTTTGGTACAAAAGCAGCATCCAGGAAAGGCTGAGTCTTTGATGAGAAAAGGATCTCCAGTTTGTCAACAAATGCATGAGAAAATTATTGAAATGTTTAAAAACAATGTACCTCAAAGAAATATTGGAAGAGATTTGCATATTTCTTTCTCTACAGTGCAGAATATCATTACACGATTCAAGGAATCGACAAATGACAGCAACAAAATAAAATTTAAGTAAACAACTAAAAGACAAAAAACAATAAACATTTAAAAGTGCAAATGCCACATTTAAAGCAGTAAAAGCAAAGAAAAGAATGATTTTTGGTGTATATGTTAAAAAAAATAAAACAGTGATTAAAAGTTAATCTGAACTGGTGAGTCTTAACCCTGCTCTTAAATATGCCACGGTCATCCAGGGCCCTTAGGTCATCAGACTGAGAGTTCCATAGATTATGGCCTTAATAACAAAAGACTGCTTTTCCACTGCTATGCCGAGTGACCGATAACACATTCATTGCTGGTATCAACATTTTTTCATAAGCATTTTTCATTTTAATTAGATGTCAAGGTGTTATACATTACTCCCAGTTGTATTCTTGCAAAATACATGGTGTACTTAAGGTCTATTGTGGATTTAAATAATCTATCTTTATTTCATTCTGTCATTATAAATAAAACAATGTCTCTTGTAAAGAAATCTGTTTACAGGATACATCAGATGAGGCATTTCACTGTGTTCATTTTTAACTGGTGAAAAGCTTGGTGACTGGTTGATTGCGCCTGCTAAAAAATGAGAATAATAGAGATCAGTACATGACCTTTTGTGTGAGTTATGGATCCATATACTGTATGAAGCTGCATTGGACAGATGAAAAGAAGTGGTCTGCACACGTTGGCAGGTGTGCATGTTAGTTATCTCCCTTCTCTGTCAGGAGTGAAGATCCTCAGTATTAGAGGGTAATTGGATACGACTAAATTGCGAGAATATTGGGAGAAATGCATTTAAAAAAAAATCTTAATCTTCATAATGTACATTAACAAATAAAACTTAAAAAATGGCATATAATCAAATTTATATTATTATTATTATTATTAATGATAATAATAATAATAATAATAATAATAATAATAAGTTTTAATTATATAGCACTTTTTTAACTTACCAAAATAAATTTTGTGGATTTCTGGGAAGTTTTCTCATTTTAGTTTCTGTTTGTGGAGTTGTGCTATTGGTCTGTAATACGATGGATTATGTTTGTTTTTATGACAATACTTTAGGTAATGGGTAGTAATATAAAGATAAAGTGACCCACTGGAGTTTATTAAACTGCTTGTATTTTTGTAAGTAGTATGTGTGCGTATTGATTGATTTATTTTTGTTGGATTTGCATGGATTTTTACAATAAATGTTAGGCGTATCTGTGGAATGTGACCAGTGCTAATTATGTGGCCTATAGAGACACCCGCTGACCTCAGAGCAGCAAAAATTACAAGAGCAGACGCTCACTGAGGGGGCAATCCTGCAGGTGCAGACTTTTGATGTTTCTGTGTGAGAGTGTATATGTGAGTAATGGTCCCAGCAGACTTTTGTAAAGTGAGTAAATCCACCCTATGTCCTAGTCTCTGTCTCTAACCTTCACCCTTACCCCATCCATCTAAAGTATTATCACCCTACACACTGTCAGTCCCCCTCAGAAATAGGTTGCCTAACTTTTACATCCAAAGCAGTTAGTTCGTAAATACTGTATTCAACTTAGGTGCAAATATTATGCCAATGAATACAGTGGTGTAAAAACTGCTCACTGTCTAAAATTGCCAGTATATCAGTTTAATTGTGGGACAGTTTAGCTACTGAACACAGCCAGTCCTCTAAAAGCTTTCTTTAAGGAACATCATGACACAATTTACGGTTACAACTAACTTGGTGGATTTCCTTTTTGTCAGAACGTTCTTTGTAGGAATGTGTCATTTGTCTGTGAACTAAAGCTAAGTAATTGAGTTTTGTAGCCAGATGATGAGCCAAAATACAAAACTTAAACCTTGAAGACTGAAAATTAACAGCACTATTGTTTTGGGGTGGTCTACTGAAGGTCCTGTCTTTGCTGTGATGCTGTAAGATGTGGTGGTGGTAGGACCTCAAGTAAGTAGCCCATGCTTAAAAAGTCATGATGTCTGGCATAAAGCAATTTATATATACAGTGTATCACAAAAGTGAGTACACCCCTCACATTTCTGCAGATATTTAAGTATATCTTTTCATGGGACAACACTGACAAAATGACACTTTGACACAATGAAAAGTAGTCTGTGTGCAGCTTATATAACAGTGTACATTTATTCTTCCCTCAAAATAACTCAATATACAGCCATTAATGTCTAAACCACCGGCAACAAAAGTGAGTACACCCCTAAGAGACTACACCCCTAAATGTCCAAATTGAGCACTGCTTGTCATTTTCCCTCCAAAATGTCATGTGACTTGTTAGTGTTACTAGGTCTCAGGTGTGCATAGGGAGCAGGTGTGTTCAATTTAGTAGTACAGCTCTCACACTCTCTCATACTGGTCACTGAAAGTTCCAACATGGCACCTCATGGCAAAGAACTCTCTGAGGATCTTAAAAGACGAATTGTTGCGCTACATGAAGATGGCCAAGGCTACAAGAAGATTGCCAACACCCTGAAACTGAGCTGCAGCACAGTGGCCAAGATCATCCAGCGTTTTAAAAGAGCAGGGTCCACTCAGAACAGACCTCGCGTTGGTCGTCCAAAGAAGCTGAGTGCACGTGCTCAGCGTCACATCCAACTGCTGTCTTTGAAAGATAGGCGCAGGAGTGCTGTCAGCATTGCTGCAGAGATTGAAAAGGTGGGGGGTCAGCCTGTCAGTGCTCAGACCATACGCCGCACACTACATCAAATTGGTCTGCATGGCTGTCACCCCAGAAGGAAGCCTCTTCTGAAGTCTCTACACAAGAAAGCCCGCAAACAGTTTGCTGAAGACATGTCAACAAAGGACATGGTTTACTGGAACCATGTCCTATGGTCTGATGAGACCAAGATTAATTTGTTTGGTTCAGATGGTCTCAAGCATGTGTGGCGGCAATCAGGTGAGGAGTACAAAGATAAGTGTGTCATGCCTACAGTCAAGCATGGTGGTGGGAATGCCATGGTCTGGGGCTGCATGAGTGCAGCAGGTGTTGGGGAGTTACATTTCATTGAGGGACACATGAACTCCAATATGTACTGTGAAATACTGAAGCAGAGCATGATCCCCTCCCTCCGGAAACTGGGTCGCAGGGCAGTGTTCCAGCATGATAATGACCCCAAACACACCTCTAAGACGACCACTGCTTTATTGAAGAGGCTGAGGGTAAAGGTGATGGACTGGCCAAGCATGTCTCCAGACCTAAACCCAATAGAACATCTTTGGGGCATCCTCAAGCGGAAGGTGGAGGAGCGCAAAGTCTCGAATATCCGCCAGCTCCGTGATGTCGTCATGGAGGAGTGGAAAAGCATTCCAGTGGCAACCTGTGAAGCTCTGGTAAACTCCATGCCCAGGAGAGTTAAGGCAGTTCTGGGAAATAATGGTGGCCACACAAAATATTGACACTTCAGGAACTTTCACTAAGGGGTGTACTCACTTTTGTTGCCGGTGGTTTAGACATTAATGGCTGTATATTGAGTTATTTTGAGGGAAGAATAAATTTACACTGTTATATAAGCTGCACACAGACTACTTTTCATTGTGTCAAAGTGTCATTTTGTCAGTGTTGTCCCATGAAAAGATATACTTAAATATCTGCAGAAATGTGAGGGGTGTACTCACTTTTGTGATACACTGTATATACAGTGGGGGAAATAAGTATTTGATCCCCTGCTGATTTTGACTTGAACAGTCTATAATTTTTATGGAAGGTTTATTTTAACAGAGAGAGACAGAATATCAACAAAAAATCCAGAAAAAAAAACATTAAATAAAAGTTATAAATTAATTTGTATTTAATTAAGGGAAATAAGTATTTGATCCCCTACCAACCAGCAAGAATTCTGACCCCCACAGACCGGTTATGTGCCCATGAGGCACACAAATTAGTCCTGTCCCTGTATAAAAGACAGAATCAGTTTCTTCCGTTCAAATCTCTCGACCACCATGGGCAAGACCAAAGAGCTATCAAAGGACGTCAGGGACAAGATTGTAGACCTGCACAAGGCTGGAATGGGCTACAAGACCATCAGCAAGAAGCTTGGTGGGAAAGAGACCACTGTTGGTGCGATCATTCGAAAATGGAAGAAATACAAGATCACAGTCAATCACCCTCGCTCTGGAGCTCCATGCAAGATCTCACCTGGTGGGGTAAGAATGATTCTGAGAAAGGTGAGGTCAGTCCAGAATTACACGGGAGGAGCTTGTCAATGATCTCAAGGGAGCTGGGAGCAGAGAAATGCTGGATATGACCCCAAGAACACCATCCCCACTGGGCATTTCTCTGCCTCCAAACACGGCGAGTGGAGTTGATGCCAAAGAGCTCAATTTTGGTCTCATCTGACCATATCACATTCTCCCAAGCTTTCTCTGAATCATTCAGGTGTTCATTGGCAAACTTCAGACGGGTCTGTACATGAGCCTTCTTGAGCAAAGGGACTTTGCGGGCACTGCAGGATCTCAATCCATTACGGCGAAGTGTGTTACTAATGGTTTTCTTGGTGACTGTGCTCCCAGCTCCCTTGAGATCATTGACAAGCTCCTCCCGTGTAATTCTGGACTGACCTCACCTTTCTCAGAATCATTCTTACCCCACCAGGTGAGATCTTGCATGGAGCTCCAGAGCGAGGGTGATTGACTGTGATCTTGTATTTCTTCCATTTTCGAATTATCGCACCAACAGTGGTCTCTTTCTCACCAAGCTTCTTGCTGATGGTCTTGTAGCCCATTCCAGCCTTGTGCAGGTCTACAATCTTGTCCCTGACGTCCTTTGATAGCTCTTTGGTCTTGCCTATGGCGGTCGAGTGATTTGAATGGAAGAAACTGATTCTGTGACAGGAGTCTTTTATACAGGGACAGGACTAATTTGTGTGCCTCATGGGCACATAACCGGTCTGTGGGGGTCAGAATTCTTGCTGGTTGGTAGGGGATCAAATACTTATTTCCCTTAATTAAATACAAATTAATTTTTAACTTTTATTTAATGTTTTTTTTTCTGGATTTTTTGTTGATATTCTGTCTCTCTCTGTTAAAATAAAACTTCCATAAAAATTATAGACTGTTCACGTCTTTGTAAGGGAGCAAACTTACAAAATCAGCAGGGGATCAAAGACTTATTTCCCCCACTGTATATACAGTGTATCACAAAAGTGAGTACACCCCTCACATTTCTGCAAATATTTCATTATATCTTTTCATGGGACAACACTATAGACATGAAACTTGGATATAACTTAGAGTAGTCAGTGTACAGCTTGTATAGCAGTGTAGATTTACTGTCTTCTGAAAATAACTCAACACACAGCCATTAATGTCTAAATAGCTGCAACATAAGTGAGTACACCCCACAGTGAACATGTCCAAATTGTGCCCAAATGTGTCGTTGTCCCTCCCTGGTGTCATGTGTCAAGGTCCCAGGTGTAAATGGGGAGCAGGGCTGTTAAATTTGGTGTTTTGGGTACAATTCTCTCATACTGGCCACTGGATATTCAACATGGCACCTCATGGCAAAGAACTCTCTGAGGATGTGAGAAATGGAATTGTTGCTCTCCACAAAGATGGCCTGGGCTATAAGAAGATTGCTAACACCCTGAAACTGAGCTACAGCATGGTGGCCAAGGTCATACAGCAGTTTTCCAGGACAGGTTCCACTCGGAACAGGCTTCGCCAGGGTCGACCGAAGAAGTTGAGTCCACGTGTTCGGCGTCATATCCAGAGGTTGGCTTTAAAAAATAGACACATGAGTGCTGCCAGCATCGCTGCAGAGGTTGAAGATGTGGGAGGTCAGCCTGTCAGTGCTCAGACCATACGCCGCACACTGCATCAACTCGGTCTGCATGGTCGTCATCCCAGAAGGAAGCTGACGCACAAGAAAGCCCGCAAACAGTTTGCTGAAGACAAGCAGTCCAAGAACATGGATTACTGGAATGCCCTGTGGTCTGACGAGACCAAGATAAACTTGTTTGGCTCAGATGGTGTCCAGCATGTGTGGCGGAGCCCTGGTGAGAAGTACCAAGACAACTGTATCTTGCCTACAGTCAAGCATGGTGGTGGTAGCATCATGGTCTTGGGCTGCATGAGTGTTGCTGGCACTGGGGAGCTGCAGTTCATTGAGGGAAACATGAATTCCAACATGTACTGTGACATTCTGAAACAGAGCATGATCCCCTCCCTTCGAAAACTGGGCCTCATGGCAGTTTTCCAACAGGATAACGACCCCAAACACAACCTCCAAGATGACAACTGCCTTGCTGAGGAAGCTGAAGGTAAAGGTGATGGACTAAACCCAATTGAGCACCTGTGGCGCATCCTCAAGTGGAAGGTGGAGGAGTTCAAGGTGTCTAACATCCACCACCTCCGTGATGTCATCATGGAGGAGTGGAAGAGGATTCCAGTAGCAACCTGTGCAGCTCTGGTGAATTCCATGCCCAGGAGGGTTAAGGCAGTGCTGGATAATAATGGTGGTCACACAAAATATTGACACTTTGGGCACAATTTGGACATGTTCACTGTGGGGTGTACTCACTTATGTTGCCAGCCATTTAGACATTAATGGCTGTGTGTTGAGTTATTTTCAGAAGACAGTAAATCTACACTGCTATACAAGTTCTACACTGACTACTCTAACTTATATCCAAGTTTCATGTCTATAGTGTTGTCCCATGAAAAGATATAATAAAATAATTGCAGAAATGTGAGATGTGTACTCACTTTTGTGATACACTGTATATAATATATACCAACTGCTTGGCAGCAATTTTACTAATATTATTATTACATTATTAACTTTATCCTTCCTGTTGTTACAGGTGCTGACATATCAAACCCTTACTGCACAGCAACAGTGATGACCTACATAGCATTTTGAGGTTTGGGGTTGTGTTGCTAGTCTAGCTAAGCAAAGAGGAAACTAAAGAGCTGTGTTTCGAGCCTCACCCAATATGCTTTGAAGTGTGCTCAAAATAGTCGCCCTGCTATTGGTCAAAATTTAATTTAGCTCACTATTTAGTATATAGGATAGTTTAATATCCTTTTTATTAATTACATCTTGATTTTATTCTAATTTTTTCTCCTCTCTATTGTTCAATAGTGCATGCCTGCCTTGTGCTCAGTTATCGAGAAAGATGTCCCACACACCACGATCCTGATCACGATCAGGTCTACTTTATTTCTGCTTACTGATAATGAAATCCTGAAGTCACATTTGCCTGGATGAAATCCAAAAATCAACAACAATGCAGAGTCGTCAATGTTCACAGTCAAGCAAGCTTCTGCTATAAAACTGGCTTGACTAAAGTCGTCAAGTCAAATTTATTTATATAGCGCTTTTTACAATGGACACTGTCTCAAAGCAACTTTACAGAATCCAGGACCAACAGACCAAAAACCCCTATTGAGCAAGCCGAGGTCGACAGTGGCAAGGAAAAACTCCCTTAAAATTACAGGAAGAAATCTTGAGAGCAACCAGACTCCGCAGGGACCCATAAAGTGTGTTGCTGATCATGTGTACAGGAACACTTTATAAAGTTCTTTTTCTGTTGACTGTGATTATTATTATTATTCTAACTACTGTATATTTACTTACTAAGACACAATATTGAATGTTTTAACTAAACAATTTTACTGTCATTTGTATTTATATGCTTATTCTACTGTGCTCAGCTGACGCAGCAATCTATTACGATAACAAGATCCGGATTTTAATCTCAGTGGGGCTATCAGCCACCCAGGTGTCTACACAGACATGATTGGCTATGTTTGGGGTGGGGGTTGTGGTGGCCAAAGCCCTGCAATAAATTTGCTGGTCTTTCCACGGTATGCCTGCTTTGCCCCTAGTGTCTCCCGGTAGAACGGCACCCATTGCAAAGAAATGAATGAAATGCTATGAAATCTAAATTTGAGGCAGTGGGTACTTAGTGGCACTAGATTTTAATCACCAGCTTTGCGGGCAGTTGTAGTCTAGCTGTTAAAGTACTGGACTAGTAATCAAAAGGTCGCTGGTTCAAGTCCCACCACTACAAGGTTGCCACTGTTGGGTCCTTGAACAAGGCCCCTAAACCTCATTTGCTTAAACAGTGTACTGTCACAGTACTGTAAGCTGCTTTGGATAAAAGCATCTGCTAAATGCCGAAAATGTAAATGTGTGTCAGTTACCTTAAATGCAGTAATATACCTGTTTCATAAATGTCTTTATCTTTAAAAGTAATGTTCGGTTCTGTTTTCTTTTTCTCTCACTCTCCTCTCTCACTTCACTTTTTTCTCACTTTGCTGCCCTACTCTCGTAAACCCTGCCTCAGTCTCCAAAATTTATAGTGGAAAACTTGCCTCCTTTTTTTTGGATACCTTTTCTTGGACCTGCTCTTAAACGCTGCATCTCATGGTGCAGTGGATTTAATGTGCTTTTACAAGGCTGCAGGTCAGTGGTAGGTCCTACACCTGTGCAGGAAGTAACAAGCACTGTAGAGAAAACACCATTTTTCCTAAACTAACCTCTCATCACTACACTTTCCATGCAACACCATTACAGACTTTCAAGTGGCCAAAAGACATCCAGACCACCTAAATGTGTCGGGCGCTGTAGTTCACAAGAGCCCTGTAAACAAATAATCACCACAAAAACAAAACACAGCCACCAGACAGAGAGGCGGCATCATATCCTGCTGGTCTTATGCTGCGAATAAGTGCCAATGAAAAAGTTTATAGCAACAGTTGCCTGCGTCCTATAAAAAAAGCCAGAATGCCAAGCAATAAAGATTTTACGGAAGTAACACCCATTTACCTGCGGTGCCAAAAGGTAAACACCTCTGCAAATCCTTCATATCTTCTATTTAGGTTGTATTATTTACTGAAAAATTACAGTGGTAAAATTGCTTTAAATGTTGACTTAATACCAGTGGTAAGTGACACAGCAGAAGCTCTCAAACTGCGGTAAGCCACCATTTAAAACGGTCATTTCATGCTCTAAATATAACAGCTCTGTGGCTAAGTTTTTTTATATATATATATTCCAAGGCACCACTGCCCAGTAAAAATGATTGATTGTGTCCATTATTAAGATTTTTGTACCTCTGAGTGAACACAAGAGGGAACCTTGCCCAGCCTGGGGTACAGCTTAGATTCTGCTTTAGCGCATGTTTTTAAACACATGTTTTAAATACTTGTTGGACACAAAAACCAGAGAACCCTGTAGACTAGCCCAGTCAAAAAGCAGGAGTCAAGAGCAGACTACTTAAAACAATACTTCATCATTGTTTACCATATAATATCATTTTACCTGTACTAAGAAAAGACAAATCATTAATTATAATGAAAATCTAGTCTAGTCTAGTCCATTAGGTCTAGTAAGTCTTCACATCCCTGTTAAAATGCTTGCTTTTTGTGATGTAAAAAACAGAGATAAATCATTTCAGGTTTTTCACCTTTACTGTGATCTTTAATCTGTACAATTAAATTAAAAACAAACTGAAATTGTTTACAGGGGAAGAAATAAATAATACATGTGCACACCCTCATATAATTGGGCATGTGGCTTTGTTCAGAATTAACCAATCACATTCAGACTCATGTTAAATGGCAGTCAGTGTCACCTGACACTCTGGTTAAAACACTCCGTATTTGGATCATAAAAAGCAATGTTGAAGTTTGTTATTTCAAGTGAAAGCTATTTATAAGTTCTGTGCAGAAATGCAGCTGAGTTTGCTAGGCCTGATATAATCTTAGATAAACCCAAAGACAGTGAAAATATGAGCTGTGATGAGATGAGTCCAATTTTCAGCTTGCTTTCCAGAAAAACAGTTGCCGTGTTCTATTTGCCAAAGACGGAAAGGACCATCCAGACTCTTATTAGTAAAAAATGCAAAAGCCTACATCTTTCATGGTATGGCTGTGCATCAATGTTCCAGCAGCTTTGTAGACAAAGAGGGCTTGTGCTTGACTGGTCTGTCTGCAGTCCAGCTATTGAAAATGTATGGTGCATCATAAAAAAATCAAAAATTGGCATCCACTTCAAAACCACTAAAAAGTATAATTAATAGAAAAGGTAACTTAAATATGTTTATACTTTTCCATCTTTAATGGGAATATAATCTGTACAATTCAATTGAAAAACAAAATAAAATTTTTTGAAGGTAATTAAAAATAAAAAACTTACAATAATGTAGTTGCATAAATTTGCTCAACCTTAAACATACTTTCTTGAAGATTTTATGACAGCATTTAGTCTTTTTGGGTAGAAGTCTATCACCATGACACATCTTGATTTAGCAATCTTTGCTTACTCTTCTTTGTAAAAGCACTCAGAATCTGTCAGATTGCATGGGCATCTCCTGTGCACAGCCCTCATGAGGTCACCCACATATTTTCTTTTAGATTCATGTGGGGATATGGGCCTTTTCTGGTAAAGCCATTCTTTTGATGAAGTAGAGGTTTGGGTCATTTTAATGCTGAAAGGTGAAATTGTTCTTAATCCTCAGCTTTTTAGCAGAGATTTTTGATGAAAGTTGACTGAACTGTTCATAATTCTCTTCACCTTGACTAAAGCCCCAGTTCTTGCAAGTGAGTCTTTGTGAGCCCATGTGGCTATATTTATCACAAAAGCTTAATGGTCTATCATGCAATGAGCTAAGGGCTTGATGTTCATGCACATTTAGATTTATTACAGTGAGATTTATTTGGAATCCTTGGATGTTTTTACAATATTATGTAAGGTAGATGGTGAAAGACCTAACTTATTTGCAATCTTATATTGAGAAATGTGGAAATGTTCAACCCCCATCACCTTAAAAGTTATTATAAGTGATGTTTATAGAATTAAATGAAAATATACAACACAGTAAACACAGAACAAATGTTTATTAAGGCATACAAGCCATGTTTAACATCTCATACTCCTGAAAAACAAAATATCAATGTGCACTATTATTTAACTCTCAGCCTTGGTTTTAGGTGGAACATTCTTTTACCTTTATAACCTCTAATAAGCAATTATGGAAAGCGCTAACAAGCTTTTCACACCTCTGTTGTGGAAACTTTGGTCATTCTTCTCATGCATGTTTAATGGCTTTAATGGTGCAACTGCTTTCTTTAAATCCCACCAAAGATTTTCCATGTTAATTTAATTTGGATACTGAAAAGGCCACTCAAGGATATTCCAGGACTGATTCCTTAACCAAGTTTTGGTTGACTTGGAAGTGCTTGGGATTGTTGTCTTGCTGAAAAGTCCAATTATCACCACGGATCAATTTCACCGAAGGCAGAAGGCAAAACATTCATGTTTAAAATGCCATGGTATTTCTGTGAATTCATGGTGCCAGTCACATGTCAAGAGTGTCGGGTCCTGCAGCAGAAAAACAATCCCACATCATCACCCACCTCCATGCTAGGACAGTACTCTTTGCATTTCTTGCTCAAGACAAACCACAGATTCAAACGGCCAAACAGTTCCACTGTTGATCTGTCATTTCATAGAAATGTGTCCCAGACCTTTGCAAGCCTTTCTAAATTCCTTCTGGCTTATTCCTGTGCTGCTTGGTCGAGAGTGGTATGCTGGATGTAGTCTGGCCATAGAGTCCTTGGTTGTTAGGTGATCTTCTTATGGTTGCCACTGACACATTTGTCCCAGCTTTCATCAGGTCATTATGTAAGCCTCTGCAGTAACATTTTCTTTATTGCGCTGATGGGATTGCTAGGGCCTCCGGGTGAAATTTTGGGCTCCCACAGCCTGGCAGGTTTTCTAATGTGCCTGCAAAGTTTGGAACTTCTTAGTCTTCTGACACGATTTTCTTTTTATCAACAATGAAAGATGAATTTCACAATTTTTGTCCATGACCTTTTCATCTCCTGTACATTCCAGTCGTGGTCATTAGTCATTAAGTTGAAAAACAAAGTATTCCAATATTTGAATGTAAAGGCCAGTGTACAGAAGCCAGGCTAGTGTAGCCCTGCATTACAAATGATTGAAGACTACAGAAGCACAGCATAGTGAAGTCTGGGTCCAGGCTGCGGTCAGGCTCCCATTCTCACAAGCAGCACACATAAGCCACATCATTCTTCTTAAATATTTCAGTAGGCGGCCTTGGCTGGGTGGGTGGCAGGCCATCCATTACTGTTTGTAGAATTCAGATGCCTTGTTCATTACTGTATGACTGCACTTCCAGATCTGTACAGCATGTATGTGTTAAGTGTGTTCTGCTATCACTTTCTGAACATGTCTATTATGGTACATACCAAAGTTAATAACAGGAGAGTCTAAGTCTAGAGAATGAGAGAAGGAGTTAAGGGTCTGAATTACCATTGATTTATCAGCATGAGAAAGAGGGTTGAGGAGGAGGGGAAATTATCTCTTTCCAAATTTTTCATAGTCAGGTTTATGCAGAGACAGCAATGGGTCCCCTTAGAGAAGGATAAAGTTCACTATAATAGGACACAGTGCATAAAACACTAAGCTTGCTCAGAAGTGTACTTGTGTAAGGAGTTGAAGCATAAAAGTGATGTGTTACTGTACTCATGCTTCCTGAGATGTACATAGTTCATGTCAAATGCTTTTGTTTTCTTTTTGTGCTGTGTTTAGATTACCAACTGCCAAACTCAATGTCTTCTGGAGTCACAGTGTTGCACAGCAATTAAATTTTACCATATTTGACTAGAGAGTTCCTGTTCCAAGTCTCAGGGATAAAGTTTTTAATGTTCCTAAGACTTGCCATTGTTTACCAGTGGAGGGTCTGTAGCAACTGATTACACTGGGATGGTGCCCACAGTCTCTTGCAGAGGTGGGTAAAGCAGCCAAAAGCCAAGAAACGTTGTGTTACTTTAAAAAATCAGCCAGACAGAAAAAGCCATAGAAATAACAAAGGGAATGAGTGGCAAGGATCTAACTAAAATAGTCATTTTTCCTAGGAAAATAATCACAGATGTATGATGTTTAATTTGCTTATACCAGAACAATACAATAAAAATCACACTTTTTTTAACACCATGTTGTGAGTTCTAACTTTTAATGATATGGAGCCTCTGCAATATTAAATTAAGCTACTTTCACTATTGTTATAGCACCAGTGCATCACTTCTGTCTTTATTATTCTCTTTAGGGCAAAGAACATGATAAAGCCATAGTCATGTTCATATGAGAATGGTTTAATTGACAGCTATTTTAAAACATGATGCCTGCTTGCCACCCAAGGTCTACATCTGTGCAATACTACAAAAATAATCTCTGTCCTGGCATCAACATGGGTCTGTTTGACGAACACCAGCTTGAAGAACAAAGACCTGAAGCATTTCCAGCTGAAACTCTTAAAAAAGTACATTAAAATAACCAAAGCTAACATCGTAATTGATTCTGCAATAATCTCATAAAACAGTTGGACTACATTCAGTGGCTCAGAGTGTCTGGCAAACAAATCACTGTAGCTTAACTGTTCCTATGGAAACAATAAATATCATATTAAAATGAGTGAATTTGTGTACAGAAATTCATGTATTGCAAAAAATTAACCCTGCAGCCAGGACGTCTGCATAACTGCTCAAATCAGATCAGAACTGATTTAATAGCACCATGGTACAGAAGGCGACCTTAAGTTTTTTTTTTTTTTTTTTCACTGATGTTAGACAAGACATCAGTAACTGGCTTATCAGTGACGTGGCTTAAAATCAACAATAAAATGTCAAATTCCATAAGCGTTTAATCATGTTGAGGTTAGGGCACTGTGTAGGTCACATCAAATTCCTTCACACCAAACTCACCTAGGGCGTTATAGACCTTACCTTTTGCGTGCTAGACCAGAAAAGAGCCCTTTCCAAACTGTTTACTGAAAGTATTTTACATAATTGATGTCATGCACCATTTAGCAATGGGTGTGGTTGCAATTAATTAAAATAAAAGTAATTCCCTCTCATATTAACATGAATTACATCATACAGAAGGTAACATCTTTCATAGCTTTTGTCTATGAAATAATGGCATGCAATGCTATCATTTACATTTGACATTTTCAGCATTTAGCAGATGCCTTTATCCAAAGCGACCTACAGTACTGTGACAGTATACAGTCTAAGCAATTGATGGTTAAGGGCCTTGCTCAAGGGCCCAACAGTGGAAACCTGTCAGCTAAATGACATGACAAATATTTAGCAGTGAACATAACTGTTAGCTTTGCAGCATGTCAGATTCTTCACAATTCATAAAAATTGCATTAACAATAGATTTTGTTGAACAAATGTAGTAAAGATATGCATTGAAATCTTGGTAAGCATGTATTTTATGCTGCAAGTGAGAGGCATGAATCAAACTATTAAGGTAAGCACAATATCACCTTCTTAAGCAAAGAAAATCACTAAGGGTTATATCATAGTTTTATTATAAATGTTCAGATTAATAATGCATAATGTTTCAGATTATTTTGTAATGTATTTACTCACTGTAGTCTGCTATTTACAATACCTCCAAAAAGACTGAACATGCTAACTACTGTGTAACATTCCCTTTTCTTTTAACAACACCTAATAACCTGTTTAAAACTAAAGACACCAATAAAAGTTTTAAAAGGAGAATTTATTTAGTCTCTAGCCATGCAAACGTACAGTGTAATATTCCATATCTTAATGATGCACCATATGCCATATGCGCAGGCCGGTATCTAGCACTTTTTGATTATGCAGCCATGCTGTTGTATCATGCAAAATCTGGCATTTAGCAGAAGCTTTTATCCAAATCGACGTAAAGTAGTGTGACAGAATACAGTCGAAGTAACTGGGGGTTAAAAACTGTGCTCACGGGCCCAACAGTGACAACCTGGCAGTGGCGGGGTTTAAACCAGCGACCTTTTAATTACTAGTCCAGTGCATCAACCGCTAGGCTGCAACTGCCCCTTCAGACACATTGCAAACTGTGTAGATATCACACAGTGTTAGTGGTGCCCTCACATTGTGAAAAATACCCCATTATTAATCATATACCATGACAGACCCTGGTTTTCACCTACTGGTCTGTGGCTGTTGTTGCTTCTAGATGTTTCCACATTACCATAACAGCACTATGTTATGAATGATCTAGTAGGATGGAATTTTAACAAATTGACTCTTTAGTATTTCATTATACTGTCCCATAACTCTTCAGTATTTATCTATGGAGATTACATGGTTGTAAGCTTATTTTGATGCACGTATTAGAAATGGATGTGGCTTCAAATACCTAAAACCACTAATTAGTGGGTTATTAAAAAGTACACTAAATCAAAAAGTACAAATGTTAAATTCTTTATTAAAGTAAATGTAACAGAGAGCCATAGCATAGCAGGTCTCTGAAGACGAATCACATCCTGTGTTTACTGAGGATGTTACTGAGATCAGTTAGAGATGCAGAACCGTTCCTGCAGTTTGTGGGGCTACTTTTCACGTTCTTCATGACGTCTATACTAGTAGCCAATAGAAAGAGCCAAAACAGAACCACCAATGTTGGGTGGCTCTCAGGGAGCCTTGTTAAAGCATGCTAAAAGTAGTTCAGACATACATTATTATTTTCAGTTTTTAAGTGGTTGAATCATGAGACACTTCTTTCTCAATAACAGGTTCCTTGTACCTGGCAGATGTGAATGTTAAATCGGGTCTTGTTCTCTTTAGGTTCTTGTTCACTCTCTCTGATTTTTCCCTGGGCAGGGTTTCTGCCTCACCGCAGACTGTGTACCAGAGTGGCCGTTGATAAATCACTCCATGTAAGGCCTTCACGATTAATTTCTGCCCGTCAGCAGTGAAGCGGCTGTGGCTTTAGGGGTTTGTGTTGGCAGACCGGGGGAAAGAAAGCTAGTGAGTGAGAGAAGTAAAGGGAAGAAAGAAGGATGGGGGGAGTCCTTTTGATGGTTCAGAGGCTGGTGTGGCATTCCAAGAACAACATTTTCCTTCGGTGGGGTAAGGCCATCGTTGCCTAACAGCCTGGCATTAATCTGGCTTGCATGGAGCCAGATGTGAGGTTCCACAGCTGCAGAGGAGAAAAAGAAATATCATTTGGCTGTATAATATCATCTCCCAGCTCCTTGCAAAATATTGCTCCCTTGGTTCTCTCACTCAGCGCATGCTCTTTTTGACTCACCCATTTTTCCCCCACTATCCTAGACCCAGAAGGCTTACTCCTGAATTGGACCAGACTCAGTCAGCACTATCAGGCATGACCTGTCGTTCTATAAACAAAGTGCCTGAGTCCTAAGAGGGAAGACTGAGAGTCTGGCTGGAGATTAATGCCAAATTTGTACAGTTTGTACCCACCAAGCGAATATCAAGGGAGAGATTTAAAAAAACTCTGTGTCAGGCCTGCCATTCGAAAGCCCAGAGTGCAGTGATTTAATGAGTTTACCACATAAACATACCATAACTTCGCTGGAACCACATAAGGACTGTTGATTTTATGAGCTTGATTGTGTGTAGATTTCCAAACTCGAGGTCAAACTAAGCAAATTAGAGCTGAGATTTGCAGAGGATGTCTTTTTCAAGTGCACAAACCTGCTGATTGCTGGGAAAGCACCCGACGTAGGCTTTCTAAAAACAAATGTAATTCTTCTTTGCTTTTAAAAAATGATTAAGAGGTCTGAGGTGTGTACACTAAGTGCCTCATTTATCCAAGTCTTCAGGAGGCAATTAAACCTTTGTATGATGCTATTTTAGTTCAGCCTGTATTAAAACCTCTAGCCAGCCTTCAACTACAGCTCTTAAAACTTTATTTCTTCTTGTTTATTGCATTGAATGGTCTATTTCAAAATTTATATTTGCTTCTCTTTTTTCTGCTGTAGTTTGTATTATAAAACATACTAGGCATTTGGAATTTGGATCATTTTAAAAGCATTTGGGAATAATAGGTTTATTTATAGTTTGTTAACTAGCCATACAAATATATTTACACCCGCTTTGGTTTATTTTTCAGTGATGTAATACTTCCTGAACATTATCACAAGCTTGTGTTGAGTTGCTCTGCGGGTTGTACTAAAGCAAATGGCTTCAGAGCCTGACAGGTAATTGAAAATGCATGTTTTTAAAAAAAGGCAGAAATGGACATCTGTTTAGTATTTTCTCTTGGCTTCTCACTGAACAGATCCAGAAAGTAGCCCAGAAGTGCTAAAGGGTTCTAACTAACCTCAGCTGGACAGCCTGCCGCCAAACAAAGAGCCGTCCTCTGGCTTCCAAAATGTATAATTGTAGAACAAGAAACCAAGTCATGAGAGTCAGAAGCAAAATGACCACCAAAGCAACAAGCGGTTACAGGTTTTTTAGAAAAGTGGCAGTGGAGTTCATGTAATAGTGGATTGCGCTCACATCTGCTGGCCAGCTGTTCCACCTGCTCATTCAGGTCCATCCAGAGGCAGATGGACAAAAATGGTTGCATCACTGCAAAAAATCAATTCTTTGGAGAATAGAATTCATATAAACACAGAAGATAGAGCTTTTATTAAAATCCCAAATAAAGACTAGTAATTTTCAATGTATCTATCAACAAGAGCTCCAGTACACATCATAATAAGAAATAATATAGAAGAGACAAATAAAATATCTCAAACAGCAACTGAATTAAACTAAAGAAACTGAAAGTAGGATCACCGAGTCAAACAGTCTTGGGATGACTTGACCACCCCAGCAAAGAAATGTTTATAAAAAGTAAATGTATTATAACTATGTCAATGGAATTTGGTGAACAGTGTTGCATCCAAAGCAACAAAGTGGATCAAATACAATCCAAGCAATAAAGGTTTATGGGAGCAAGATCTTAACCTGTGCTACCACTGTCCTGCAATCTTCATTAATCTTACACTTACTAGTTTATGCTACTGTAATGTTTAATGTGGGTTCATCTTCAGCTTGTTGCATTCTCAATAACTAATATTGTTTTTATGATTTCTTTAACTACGTCTATCTAAATTCTTTTGTAGAGCCTACCTATTGCATGGCTATTTCTAACTCGAGATGCCAGAGGCAAACACGTGCTTCCTCACATGCTTTTGTCACTGCTCATGCAAATACCAGGCAAAGTAATGCTTTTAAATGAGTGTGCTAAATGCCACTTCTATGAATATGAAACTACCGTCCCATAAGTTACACAAAATCTACTTGAATAGTTACTTGAATAATCAAAATGGAAGTGCTAAATAATTTAAGGGCACCACCATAAATCTTGTAAGCTCAGATAGAAACATTTGAACTCTATATTTCTTGTGCCATACCCACAAAACAGATTTAACAGACACCATTCACCTTAGCTCCATGAACATGCAGATCTTTAGATAATTATGTTAGAAGGGTATGTCTTCTTCTTTAATCCTCAACAAACTGTTTGTAAGCTGTACAAACATGAACATATTACAGTCCAACTTTATTACTGACTACTATGACCTATAAATAAGGATGCCATTGCCACTGTAATTTATTGTAACCTCAAACCAGTCATTTAAATACTGACTCTGCAGTTCAAGTTTTATATAAATAAAACCATAGTTATTTTGGTCATTGTGCTTGGATTACAAATCAGCAGGAAAGAGTTTTAAAGACAGAGTATTTCCTTTAAGACCCACATTACAGTTTCTATGCTGCAAAACTATTATCATTTTGAATCCCAAAACTACACAGACAATTATAACTGTTTACCTTTTACAGTATAATTAGATAACTGAAAGTAAGTAATTTTGACAACAATTCAGTCCCAAGAATTACCTCCATGTAAGAATGAGAATGGGACCTTAAATAATAGGTTAGTTAATAATCAGGTTTTATTCAGTAGGACCCTTACAAGAACTGAACTTATTACTTTCATTTTTTTCTTAAAGTATGGTAGTCGAATCTGTACTGCTTAAATTAACTAGCTTATAATGTTGTCTTTACATCAGTAGGCAACAAGTCATTTACTTAAAAGTATTCCCAAATTAATGTGGTGGTTCATTACAGAAGCTTATTGTATTTTTTTGTAGTGCAGTCCTTCTTAGCGTGGCAAAGCCCAATCTTGATCATAAACAACAGAGCTTTTCTCAGTGCTGCTTTTGGCATGAACTATTGTCCTGGACTTTTTGCTCTGTCCCTATTTTTTATGTATTGCAGTCATGAAATTAGGCATGAGCGTATATTTAAAGAAGGTTAATAGGGTAAAACATTAAGTACATCTGTGTTCCTTAATTTAATACATCTAAAAGACATATCACTTTTCAAATCATATCACAAATCAATTTTATAAGTGTTTTATCCTACTGTCTTAGCTTTTCAAATTGAATAACCACAGGTAACTCCTGAATTCCAGTGACATACATAAAAGAGAACAAGATGCCAAAAGTCATAAAATTAATGGGACAGAGAAAAAAAATAATAAGAAGGTAAACAGAGTCTGGCTTAATATTCATGGAAAACAAAAGATAGCTCTCTAAAAATACAGCACTGCTGGAGTCATAGTGGGGTGGCTTGCTAAAGCAAACAAACTGGGGCAGAGACTGTAGTGCCTTGGGGCTTTGAGTGGAGGAAACCCTCAGTGGAAGTGTTAGAAGGGTAAAAGCTTAAAGGGGAGTTTGGGGCTTGATATTTTTGGGGACAGAGGTAGCATGGGGGGATGGATGGGATCTCTCTTTCCATCTCTCTGCGCTGTCCACCCAGCTGTGCAAACACACACAGTAGGTTTTGGTGGGGAAGGGTGGCCAATAAGCCTAAGACATGCAGCGAAGTCACTGACCCAAAAATCCCCAACACTAGTCTCTCTCTCTCTCAGTCTCTCGCTCTTTCCTAATCTCTCAAGTTCCTCTGGTCTGCAGTGACATATATCTAAATTTTCTAGTCTCTAGAGAAACAGGTCACTCCATAACTGTTAGAGAAAATAGTATCTATTGCCCTTTCATCTCCTCTAGTTCTCATACTCTCTTTCCCTGATCAGTTGTAATTCTCTTTACTTTTACTTTTTTGCCCAGCCTCATACATCATTCCTCTCTCAGAGGACTACAGAAAGCCTGGAGGAGTTGCATAACATTCATAATGTTCAAAACGTCTCTGCTATCTCTCTTAAAGTTGTTCATATCAGCCATAGCACAAACAGAATGTCTAAAACTGGGATACAATATATGGTCAAAAGTATTTTAATTATTAAGTTTAGGTTTTAGTAACAGCCATTATAAAAAATACTTAAATATAAACCCAATTTCCAGAGAAAATGCAATAAAAACTCAAATGTGTTTTTAATTTTGAATTTGACCTGCATGCAACACACTTAAAATACTTGGGACAAAAGTAAAATAAATGTGAAAAGTTAATAGAATATTAAAATTACAGTATTTTGTAAAATTCCACAGAAAGTAGGTGAATTGGTAAAAGGTGAGGGTATTATGATTGGGTAAAAAAAAAGGCTGAGTGTTTACAAGCAAAGATGGGTCATGGCTCACCACATTGTGTCAAACTTTATGAAAGAAGCCGCTCAGGTGGCGCAGTGGTAAAATACGCTAGCACACCAGAGCTGGGATTTAGAATACATCGTATCGAATCTCAGATCTGCCATACAGCTGGGCTGGGCGGCCACATGAAGAACGATTGGCTGTTGTTCACAGGGTGGGATGAACCGGACTAAGGTTCCTTATAACTGGTGCAATTATGACCTGTGCTGGATGATTGATGGTGCCTGCGCAGAGTTGGGGAATAATGCTGATCAGGGTGTGGCTCTCCGTACACAAAGCTGATCCGCATATGAATTCGCCTCGTGCAGGTGAAAAGATGCAGTCGGTACTGCACAAGTGTCAGAGGTGTTGTGTGTCAGTTGCAAAGCTCCTCAGTCAGCAGTGGAGGGTTGTATCGGTAGAGGTGAAGCGTAAAGCAGTCAGGGTAATTGGATACAACTAGATAAGGGGAGAAAATTGGGGGGAAACTTTAAGAGAATTCAGTTTGTTTAAAAAGAACATTTCTCAACAGTAATTTAGGTCTTTTACCATCTACCGTACATAATACAGTAAAAAAGTTTGTGACTTTTCAGACTACAGATGAGAAATCATGCTGCTGTTGTGATAAGTATAGCCACATGGGCTCTGGAGTACTTTGGTAAATCCGGTGTCACTGCTGCAGCAAGAAATGCAATGCAAATATATAAATTCTATGCACAGCTGAGTTCTCTGGTCCTGAGCTCATCTCGGATGGATCAAAAGACGGTGAAGCTTGTTTTTGGAAAGATGGACATCCAGTTTCCTGTGCCAGATACAAAAAGGGCCATCCACACTGTCATCAGTGAAAGATGCAACATGTTATATAGGGGTGCACCAGTGCTCACAGCATGGGTGACTTGCATATGTGTGAAATTTAAGAAAGACATTTGCTGCCATCAAGGTGACATCTTTTTCCAGAAAGTCCAAGTTTATTTTAACAAGACAATGCCAGGCCTCGTTCTGCATGTGCTACAACTGTGTGGCTTCTTAGGCAGTGAGTACATGTGCTTTACTTGCCTGCCTGTAGTCCAGATCTGTCTTTTATTGAAAATGTATGGTGCGTCAAGCAGAAGTGAATCAGGTGACAGGCTGTTGAGTAGCTGAAGTCTTGTATCAAGCAAGAGAGGACACAACTTCCACTTGCAAAACTGCAACAATTAGTGTCCTCAGTTCCCAAACTTTGAAAATCTATACATAAGCAGAACAATATTGTAACACAGTGGTTAAACAGACCTCTGTCCAAACTTTTCTGAGAGTGTTCGAACCATTTTGTGATTTGTCCAAACTTTTTTGAGAGTGTTCTAAACATTTTGTAATCTGACCATTTTAAGGCACTGCATTAGAATAAAAAAAATCCAGAAAGGATCAAATTGTGGACTAGTTTATTTTTCTTAGGCAAATAAAATGTTACAGACGATGACTCATTCCTATGTTAGAGCCATTTACCGCCTCATTAGGATTAAACAAACGGCCGTGCCACCTCTGACACCCCACATGCACAAACAAAATGGTGGGAACTCCCAAGACTGTATAAACATCACTGCTATATTTAAGAAGCTTTTCGGGGATCTGTATTTCTTCCACTTTTTGGCAGTTGTACCTTAAACTTCCCTTTTAAAGAAAACTGTGCTATACTTAAAGCACATAATGACAAAAATGTAGGGATATTTAAAACATGAGCACTGCATCATGTCAGTTGACATTTAGGCATTGGAATTGATGTAGGGCTTTGTATATTTAATTATAAAATAAGTTACAGACAGACTGGAGGTTTAACTAATAACAGTAGATTTAGAAGAAGTCTTAGAAAGTGGATGCCATCCCTTTAAGCATGCAGCATTTAATAACATTAATAGTCTGTTAGAAGGAGACAGACTGCACCACTAGTATTTATTGCCATTTTTGATAGCCAGACTGAGAATTGGGTACATGTTCATTTTCATTTATTTTCAATGATCATTTTATCCTATGCAGTTTTGTGGTGGGTCTACTGCTAGCTGGTAAGACTGGTTAAAGGGCAGAAATACACCCTAAACAGGATGCCAGACCATCACAGGGACCCATACATACATGTGTAGAACAGGCAAAAATATTTAGTTAGTAACATGCAATGCCTAAACCCAGACTTTCACTGTACGTTTTTTATAGGTAGTCTGGTTTCCTTACACCTCCTGCGTGTGCGTGTGTGTGTGTGTGTGTGTGTGTGTGTGTGTGCCTGTTGGGGTGTGCGTGTCTGCCAACCAAACCTCAAAGTTTGGTGCAACTCAATGTGCACATGCACACACATTCACACACACACACACACACACACACACACACACACATATATACACACCATAAAAACATGCTAGTTAAACTGGCTAATTTAAATTGGTTCTACAAGTAAGTAAGTGAGTGAGTGAGTAGGTGAATGAGTTAGTGAGTGAGTAGGTGAATGGGTTAGTGAGAGAGTGAGTAGGTGAATAAGTTAGTGAGTGAGTGACTGAGTAGGTGAGTGAGTGAGTTAGTGAGTGTGTGAGCGAGTGAGTGTTTGAGTTAAGTGTAAGTGTGATGACTTGCAGTGTATTAGTAAACTCTCCATGATGTTTACAGGCTCAAGGGAAGCAAGTGTGTGTGTGTGTGTGTGTGTGTGTGTGTGTGTGTGTGTGTGTGTGTGCCTGTTGGGGTGTGCGTGTCTGCCAACTGAACCTCAAAGTGTGGTGCAACTCAATGTGCACATGCGCACACATTCAGACACACACGCAAACACACACACACACACACACACACACACACACACACACACACACACACACACACACACACACACACACACACACACACACACACACACACACACACACAGGGACTAAAACAAATAGCCAAAACAAACAGTAACTGTGTGGCTGTATTGTTAAGAAAACTATGAACTTTCTCCTACCTGCTTTTACAGGTGCTGAATGATAGAACTCCTGCAGCGTTAGCAGTCTCATGTCGTAACTGCATTCTATTG